>NC_064639.1:750661221-750961935 GCF_023864345.2 Schistocerca serialis cubense | reverse complement strand
AAAGCACAGCAGATGGAAGAGACACGCACTGTGACGAATCTGAGTGGCATACAGTTTGATGATACAACCTTAAAGATACTCAGCAAAGGTCTCAACTTTGCTACGCCCCCTAGAAACGTACCCATTTCAGGTTTCGTCAGTGCAGTAGAGCAAGTTGCAGCCACACTTCCACCTAATGTGGCAGAGGAAGTCCGCCGAGAGACCAGCAGGGCCCTCACCAAGGCCAGGCCGTCGAAATCGAACATCACAAACGAGGAGAGGCTTGTACTCAAGAAGCGCCAGTGCCACCTAGACTGTATGGTCTGCCTAAAATACACAAGGAGGTCGTGCCCCTACGTCTAATTGTCAGTAATATTGGGGCTCCTACGTACACAACAGCCAAGTACTTGAGAACCCAAGATGTCAATACTGATACTCTTGAACATTTTGTGTCATTATGGAAGTAATGTTTGTTGGTATGTATCATAGGCTATGTTCGTTGATATGTGTCCTGTTTATCAGTTTCTTTACTTCCCAACACATGTTCTACCTTCTCTTTCGCTTCTCTCTCAAGTTTTCCTCCGACTTTCATCCCAGAGTAACAACAATGAATGTAACTAGCAGCTGTATTCAATTACGTAGCGGTGTGTCCTAATTTTCCAGTTGTATCTCACTAAACTTTAGTAATCTTTAATTTTTCGGTGAATCCCGTTGACGATGTTATGTGTGGCGTGCAGTGAACTATGTAAATAGAGATATATCATTTGTAATGAACAAATAGTAATATGTTTCAAATAATGCCTTCATAAGGCAAAGTATGTCAATGTTAATGTTAATGTGACCATCGCCGAGATACAGAAAGTCTTCAGTAGTGACAAAATCTGGTGAACGCATAGTAAGGACTTTCAGTATTGCAGCGCGTCAGCAATCGCAAGCATCGAAATAATTATAAAAATTCCGCCCCGATTGCACAAAGCACCTGGTGTTTGCCTAGGCTTCAGCTTGGGTAACCACGCATTCTTCAGAACATTTTTAGAAAACTGCTTGCCTAAATGGGCATAGTCAAAGGCTAAAATAAACACCTACAGGGACAAGACCCCTTTTTTTTTTTTTACAAATACACGGTACGTATGTACCAAGTCGATAATTTTTTTGACTTGGTACATATGTACCGTGTACTTGTAAAACTGCAAACTCTTCAAAATTTCGTGCAATGGTTTACTACATTTAATGCTGCACAATAACTGCTTTGAACATCGAAACAAAATTAAGTCATTTATGGGGGAAGGTGTCAGTCAAGAAGATGTGTAAAATTCAAATTTTTGGGCCAAATAGTTTTTGTTAAATCGAATAATAAGTGTGTCAAAGCAGTCGGAACACCATGTGTCTGCACAGGCGAGCAGTGCAATGATGACAAAATCGCGCACTGCGTGGAATGCGGGGAACACGTCTTTGTAGCACCGAAAGAGTTAATGCGGCCGTGGTGGCTTTACTTCATAAACTGAGCGCTCCCCCCCTAAACTTAGGTTTGCTAACTATACTATACTATACTATGGCGCTGTTTCTCTTGGCTCGTGCGTCGTTTGCAACTGCTAACGCAGCAATCTCCCGCGTCTGGGCGGACATGCGCGAGCCGCCAAGATAAAGGAATTGAACTATAGAACCGCTTGGCCACAGCAGCCGGCTGCCGCTGTCGGTGGTCATTTTGAATGCAACTTGTGATGGTCAATTGTCTCGATATTTGCCTACAGACTTGTATTGTTCATTAGTGTGTGCTGCCGCAGAGGTATTGTACAAGTGTCGGTGCGCCATCTTTTCAAAACACGGTACCTCGTAAGTGACTCGCAATAGAATCCTGCAACTCACACGACTCACATTCTAATTTACCCTACTTTCAGTTTGTTAATGTCGATAAGCATCGTTCCATTGTTCCATCTACGGAAGTGTATGTTTGCAAGCAAATAAAAAAAAAGAAAAGAATCAGATCTATCAAAGTATTATTACAATCTGTTGACTGGCTAACAATATGAGCCTCTGACTACCAACCCATTCTGTGAAAACCGCACATCAACAACACTTCCCATTTCTGCAATACCTGTGGCGCACGTTTGAGTTGAATCATCCGGTACAAAAACACTGGCTAAAAGTACATGAGGCAGACCAAGGAGTAACTTTAGTACTGCTTGAGGGAACCGCAGAGAGCAAATTTGTTGGGGGAGAGAATAACTCGCATCTTTACAAAAATGAATGTTGATGCTGAGTGCAAGTGCTTCTCTGAGATGAAGAGTGTGCCGGGCGGCATGTAAGTGCTCAGAAGGCTGATGACACTAAACAAGGAAAAGGTGAATAAAAAGTTTCCTTATAATCCTGCTCTTCTGGCGGCACACGGTAGGCGTTACACGGGTAAATTATTACACAACGGATTCCATTTACTAGTGAAACCGTCTCCCGTTGTTAATACTATTCTGGTGCGTAGCTTTATAAAATCTTACCTGACGACAACGTACACGTAGATGAACGCTACTTGCTCTTGTTTGCGAGACTAGGCGAAGGAGTTTCGGTCGCACTAGACACGGTTAAGACTGTTCTACTCAAGTAAAGGACAGCCGATTGCTCATCATCAGCGAATTATGAGACAGCTGGACAAACGACAATAAGAAGAAGAAGAAGATGGGATGCTGCCAAGATTTTTCGCCGTGAGCGCACACTTTCCCGGTGTCTGGTTATATACTTTAAAGCTACCAAACGACTCTCCGAGTATCCGAGAATGTCAGATTCGCGCTATAATGTACTCTTTACAGCAAGTAAATGAACCTCTAAATAGTCAACTTCTTTCGTCTCGAAACCATAGTAGAATGCACACAATGGGGGCAGGGTTCCTACTAAAGTAATTAACAGTGAAGTAACATGTATCGAATTTATTATGGAAGCTACGGATGCATAAACAACTGAAACGATAGTAGGTAGTTTCTTTAGTTCGTAATCGTAGCTTTGTTCAAAAATGTTCAAATGTGTGTGAAATCCTATGGGACTTAACTGCTAAGGTCATCAGTCCCTAAGCTTACACACTACTTAACCTAAATTATCCTAAGGACAAACACACACACCCATGCCCGAGGGAGGACTCGAACCTCCGCCGGGACCAGCCGCACAGTCCATGACTGCAGCGCCTTAGACCGCTCGGCTAATCCCTAGCGGCGTAGCTTTGTAACCTAGATTCGTAACTAGCGAAATGCAGGGTGCAGTGCTGTTTTTATACTGTTGATGATGGCGCTAGAGAGTATACAATGAGAAGACAGATGTCAGAGGACAGCGATATTCATATATGCAGATAGTAGTAGTATCACGTACAAAAGGTATAAAAGGGCAGTGCATTGGCGAAGCTGTCATTTATTCTCAGACGATTCATGTCAATAGATTTCCGACGTGGTTATAGCCACACGGCGAAAATTAACTAACTTTGAACACGGAATGGTAGTTGGGGGTGGACGCATGGGATATTCTTTTTCGGTAATCGTTCCGAAATTAAATATTCCGAGATCCACAACGTCATGGGTGTGCCGAGAACACCAAGTTTCAGGCATTATCTCTCACCATGGAAAACGCGGTGGCCGACGGCTACTCGTTAAAGACCGAAGGTAGTGGAGTTTACGCAGAGTTATCAGTGCTAAGAGACAAGCAACACTGTGCAGAAATCAATGTGGGACGTATGATGAACGTATCCGTTAGGGTAGTGCGGCGAAGTTTTTCGTTAATGTGCTATTATGTCAGCAGGCGACAGATGCGAGTGCCTTTGCTAACAGCACGGTATCGCCTGCACCACATCTCCTAGGCTTGAGACCATATCGCTTGGCTCGTAGACGTCTGCAAAACCCTGGTGTGGTCAGATGAGTCCAGATTTAAATTGGTCAAAGTTGATGGTAAGCTTCCAGTGTAGCGCACACGCTACGAAGCCAAGGACCCAAGTTGTCAACAAGTCACAGTGGAAGTCGGTGGTGGCTCCGTAATGGACTGTGCTGTGTTTTCATAGAGTGCACCGGGTCCTCTGGTGAAACTGAACTGATCATTGACTGGAAATGGCTATCTTCGGCTACTTGGAAACCATTTGAAGCCATTCATAGACATCACCTTCCAAAAATCGATGGAATTTTTATGGATCATTGTGGGCCATGTCAGCGGGTCACAGTTGTTCGCCACTGGCTCGAAGAACACCTTGGAAAATTCGAGAGAATGATTTGGCCACCCAGAGGGCCGACGTGAATCCCATCAATAATTTATGGGAAAAATCTTGCATTGGCAACCCTTTTGCAGTCATGCACAGCTACAGAGGCAGCATGGCTCAATATTTTTTCTGAGGCTTCCAAGGCCTTGTTGAATCCATGTCACGTCGATTTTTGCACTAACCCGAGCGGAAGGAGGTCTGACACGATGTTAGGAGGTATCCAATGACGTCTGCCATCTCAGTGTGTAGCACGAGTAATTTGAAATTTCACAGCTGACGCCAGCACACAACCTATAATAGGAGCCATGATTCACACAACTTTCACTATCCATTGTATTCACATATTGTTATAGTGGTTTTACGGAACTTAAATACCATTGTAAGAATGCATATCGTCGCTATGCCTCACAATATGTGCTCCGACTTACAGCCGCATCAGATGGTTGAACACGCACGATTTTTCGGCCGAGTGCTCGGCGGACAGTGTCAAGTGGTAACTGAGAGCAATGTCGTCGTTGAGCTCACTGTAATGTCGTAGTACCAACTATGTCAACAGTACTCGCTCCATCTCTCAATAAGCCAATGTCTTGTTTCTACATCCGTCGCGGCTTTTTTAATATAGCTGTGACTTGGTTTCACGCTGTATTGCTAAGTGCCGTCGTTATTGGCACTGTTATTAGACGTTTTGATCTCTGTAGCACTTGTAATTAAGCCTTTCAAATGGTTCAAATGGCTCTGAGCACTATGGGACGTAACATCTTAGGTCATCAGTCCCCTAGAACTTAGAACTACTTAAACCTAACTAACCTAAGCACATCACACACATCCATGCCCGAAGCAGGATTCGAACCTGCGACCGTAGCAGACACGCGGTTCCGGACTGAAGCGCCTAGAACCGCACGGCCACCACGGCCGGCAATTAAGCCTTTCGTGGAAAGGATATCCTTTATGGCGACAGAGGATTTGTCGAATGTAATTTAATGTCATAATGAATGAAAGTAACTTCGAATGTACCCGAAGGCTTATAGGACAATTTCTGTTCACAGTACGTGTAAATGATGCAAATGACCTTGGAGACAACGTCGGAAGCTCCATGTGGCTGTTAGAGGACGATGATGTTGTAGAGACGACACAATGTTTGACAAATGTCGCGAATTGAAGGACTATCTTGGAAGGATTGACACACCAGCAGGGATCGTTAGCTGACGCCCAACATAAATAAATATAACACAGTGTGCATACAGAAACAGAAATCTCGTTTATCAGGTGACTACATGACCGCCATTCACCTAGAGCAGGCAGTCTCATTAAATATCTAGGCGTATGCACAGGGTACCATCTGAAGTGGAACGATCACGTAAAACTAATCGTGGGCAAGACACACACAACCCTGAGATTCATTGAATGATATCCCGAACTGCATTTCACCTGCGAAGGACGACCTACAAAATCTTTGTTCGACCGATACTTGATCGTCAGTCTGCAAGACTTACCAGAGTACACTGACAGAGAAACTAAAAATGATCCAAAGGAGAGCAGCAACTTCGTGTCAGGTTCCTTAAGAAGTTTACAGTTACGAAAAGAGATAGCAAATTGAGTTATGTGAGGGCAAATGCACCGTTAATGTGAATGCTCTCACCTGTGCGGGTAATGTGGGTCGATCGGGATTTGAATGAAAATGAACCCCGATTTTAAATAATACAACGGAAACGCTCATTATAATCGAATATAAGATCATCTTTTCGTATTACATTGTCTTGCAATAACCTTTCCATTACATGTTTATATGGGATAACTTTTAGGATAAAGGGAGGAGGAGAGTTGAGATACAGTTACTTTTAGCCAACGGGTTTCTTTAATTTTACTGGGAGTAACAGCTCACTATAATGAACAAGATAACATTGAACGCCTAACATAAATAATAGCGCCTTAGGGATAATACTATTATAGGAGGCAAATTGCAAGAGAATAAACCCGCTTATTACCGTACGTTCCTTAACAGTTAAACAAAATATTGTTTCCTCCTACACGTAAGTCGTGAAAAGACCATGAAGGTAAATTAGAGGGAATCGAGCTCACGCAGAGGTCTACTAATTTACGATCTTTCCGTTCGCCATTCGCGACTGGAAATTAAAAGGTTTAAAATATATCCTCCGCCATATACCTCATAGTGACTCGCCAAATAAAGATGTACCATATTGCACTGCCTGCGCATATCGAAAGGAAATTTGTATTCTATTCACAATAACACATGCACTGTAATATCATATTTACCCGCCGACACCAGGCAAGCGACTTCCAAGTAAACTCTCACCTTTACGGGAATATTCGTAGTGGATGTACGATTACAGGTTGTCGACACGCTGTTGACGAGATTAGGACGTTTGGGTCTGGCCGTAAGTCGTGAACGGATAGCCTATTTGGTAAGGAACCGTAAATTTTCATTGCCGTCATTCCATTTCACAGTAGAGGCTTGTCCATATTCGCAATTGCGATTTCATTTAATGTACACTCAAGAGCCAAAGACACCGGTACACCCGCCTAATATCGTGTAGGCCCCCGGGAGCGCGTAGGAGTGCGCAACAGGACGTGGCATGGACTCGACTAATGTCTGAAGTAGTGCTGGAGGGAACTGACACCATGAATCCTGCAGGGCTCTCTATAAATCCGTAAGAATACGAGGGGTGGAGATCTCTTCTAAACAGTGAGTTGCAAGGCATCCCAGATACGCTCAGTATTGTTAATATCTGCGAAGCTTGGTGGGCAGCAAAAGTATTTAAACTCAGATGAGTGTTCCTGGAGCCACTCTGTAGCAATTTTAGACGTGTGCGCAATATAAAATAAATAAAATAAAATAAAATAAAATAAAATATTAATTATTTTTATCTGTATGATTGGCTCTCCTATGAGTCGTCAGGTTTTGATTATTCGGTATCAGACGCTTGACAATGGCTTTTTCGTAAAGGCAATGTTACTCGTACTTGACCGTGAAATAAAACTGAAATAATCGGACTTCGTAATTAAATCGATTCCAAAGACTGCTGCGGTAGGTGCGGACTCATAAACTAAATCTCAATATTACAATAATTTGCCAGCCATGCCAAAACGTCGTACAGAGGTGATTGTCTACTAAACAAAAAATTACACAGTTAGTTAAATCAGATATATTCAATGAATAAGCCTACAGTTCATAATCCTACTTACTTTTATAAATATAAATTCTTTACAGAATCGAGTGCCTAGTATGGTTGCAACTCGCAGTAATTTTCTATATCATGAAATATGGCGGTGTGCCAGACAATAAACTAAAATACGTGCTTCTCGCCCCACTTCAACGAGAGCTCTTCCCTCTGTCCTGTTGCAATTTCCCGCGTCCGTCGGAATGCACAATGGACATGAATGGATGCAGGTGATTAGACAGGATGTTTACGTACGTGTCACTTGTCAGAGTCGTATCTAGAAGTATCAGTTGTCCCATATCACTCCAACTACACACGCCCCACACCATTACAGAGCCTCCACCTGCTTGTATCGTCCCCTGCTGACATGCAGGGACCACCGATGGATGAGGTTGTATCGGTACACGTGCACGTCCATCCACTCGATACAATTTGAAACGAGACTCGTCTGCGCACGAAACTTGTTTCCAGTCATCAACACTCTAATGTTGGTGTTGACGGGCCCAGGCGAGGCGTAAAGCTTTGTGTCGTGCAGTCATCAGGGGTACACGAGTGGGTCTTTGGCTGCGAAAGCCCATTTCAATGATGTTTCGTTGATTGGTTTGCCGCTGACACTTGCTGATGGCCCAGCATTGAAATCTGCAGCAGTTTGAGGAAGGGTTGCACTTCTGTCATGTCGAACGACTCTCTTTAGCCGTCGTTATTCCTGTTCTTGCAGTATCATTGTCTGGCGCTTCTGTGTAAATAAATATGTAGTCGAAGATGTCTATCCAGTTTCCAATCCATTACTCTGGATAGTACCTGTGCGCGACTTGCACCTCAGAATATTTTAGTTCGTTAAATACCATTATTTTCAGTATAAAGCATATGTTTTCATTCTTTTTTTCTATATGCACACATAGTTGTTACCATATTCACTGCGAAGTTGACGCATCCGTACTTGCAGCTGAGGCGCGGCGCGACCACTGCAACAAGACGGTGGACATCTACGAAGACGTGGCGAGTCCCGAGGTGACGGCGGAGAACGTCGGCCGGCCGATGACGTGCTGGTACCGTTTCCGATCATTCCGCGGCACCCCGCGCGACTGGGTGCTGCGAATCCGCTTCAAGAAGTTCAAGGTGGGCGTGCTCCTCAACAGCACTCACTGCCTCGGTGGATATATGCAGGTGAGTAAGGCTCACATGATGGTCGTGTGTATACTGTTAACAGTCTACGAGCGACTCGAGACGCAACAACCAGATCTGAAGCATACTTCGCTAAATTGAACTTCCCACCTTATATTCAAGATGTATGTGACAGCCGAAATATCCTCAAATCTCATGAAGAATGTAATAAATTCCAGGACCACAGACCCTGGCCACTGTAAAATCCGAACTTGTGAACGATCTGTCTGGGCTGCAGAGCGTTGTAGGAACACGAGTGCAATATTGACTCTCAGATCTATCTTAGGTTGAAACAAGGCCAGTCTCTGTTTATAGCATTTGTATATTTAGAGAAAGACTGTAACACACTCTTTGAAATTCTGAAAGTAGAGGTGATCACATACAGGAAACGAAGATTTTCTACAGCATGCACAGAATACAGGCTGCAAGTGTAATAGTTGGACATTAGAGTGAAGAAGTATTTGAGAGGTGTTACTGATATATACTAGATTATATGCAGTCATACGTTCAGCAAGCTGGGAAGGAAACTAATGAGAAATTTGGATAAGAAATTACAGTTGAAGGAGCAGAAATGAAAACTTAGAGGTCTGCTGATGACTTTGTAATTATGTAAGAGACGGCAAAGGACTTGGAAGATCACTTGAACGGAATGGTAGTGTCCTAAAATGGTGGTATAAGATGAACATCAACAAAATGAAACCAGGGTAATGGTGTTTATTAGAATTAAATGTGACTGAGGTACACTAAAGTGATTAATGAGATGATTTTGAAAGCAAAATGAGCGATTACGGAAGGAATACAGATATGTAAGTCATTTAGAAATGAAATACACAGGAACTTCAGGGTATTTAAAGCAAAATGGCTGTAGGAAAAATGCGATGAAATCTAATATGAAATAGTTGTTGGAAGGACTGACACAGCATTTAGAAAGTTATAAGAATCTTCGGCGAAATTAATAGCAAGGATGTTAACATTAAGACTGTAATGAAAATTCAACAGTTAAATTCAGAGGGGACAGCGGATTGGTGAAAGGAACACATTGAAGGCCTCTATGAGGGGAGAAGACTTGTCTTAACAGTTCATGCAACGAAGATACTGACGAGTATAGTATACACATGCATGGAAAACAAAACTGAAGAAGTTTTAAAAGATGATCTGTTCGCCTTTAGGAAAGCTGAAGACACCTGAGACGCAATTCTGACGTTACTGTTGTTAACAGTAGGAATACTGAAGAAAAATCAAGACAGGTTCATAGCATCAGTCTACCTGAAAAAATAGTTCAACAATGTAACATGTCTAACATTCTGCATGGTTTCTGTTTGTTCGAAGTCGTGTCTACCTACCACTTTCGCGCAACGACGCTCTGAGCGTGTTTTTTTAGGGAATTGACTAGTTTGAATCTGGGACCTGTTACTGGTAAGGAGACCCCAGACCACACATGACATGTAGAGTTCAGAAGAGTTCAGTGAGACAAGCGATGATATAATCAAATACTTAATTATTTCAGCGTCAGCTCCACTGCACTCCCTGTAAAAGAATCTTAATACTAACTAAATTTAGTGGAAGGGGTTCAAGGCTTTACTATTTTTAGTTAGCTGGCAAAATAACGTCGAAAAAGCAGTTACGTTTACCATTGGAAATTTTATTCTACTCATAAAACTTTGTTTAGAAATTGCACCATTGATAAAAGGAAATGTTTTACTACAGGATGATAAAAACCAACTGCGTTCAACAAAAATGTGAACGAATATTCCCTGAATGGGTTTCCAAGTTCTACAATGGATCGAAGGATGACCTATGCCATCTCACATCTATAATCTAGGTTTAAATTAAGTTTCACAAAAGAGAAAACTATGAAAATGGTCTACAGTGACCCTCAATTATCTTTAATTACTTATTTAACTTGTCGTAAATTACAGTGGCTGATGTGGCTTCTCAATAATTATATAACAGAAAAATCATCACGTTTCAGATTTTAACCTACATAGCAAATGTGAATTCCATGAGCTTCAATTGACGATCGACACTAGTGTTACGTAAAAAGGGGATGTAACAGATGAGACTTCTGCAGTTCTGAGTGAAGCCTTATGTGCTCAAAAATGCGGCATCGCGTGCGTTCATTACCTTGTCGGTGTTCATCAGGGGGCGGCGACCGGCGGCCGGCGTAGCTCCATGCATCTCGCCGTCTCGGAAGCAACTCTTTTCTAACTTCTCCTTACTACAATTTACCGAAGTTGGTTTAAAAAAAACTATCTGGCTGTGTTTTCATCTGACCAATCAGGGTCTCAGTGTTGACCTTAAGCTCCGACTACAAAAATTCAGTCTATCCAATGAGAAACGTTATACTTTTCGTGGTGGGGCAATGTTTTCAAAGTTTGCAACGTAACAGAGACGCGAAAAAGTCTCACGCTAAAACTTTCAGCTGGTATGGCCCTTTTAGTGTTATCGTAAGATCTATACTGTTCTTCTGGAGGACTCTATCTTTTAACATGGTCTGGGGGGTAGGCCTAGCGGTTACTTTTCGTGGTGGAGCAATGTTTTTAAAGTTTGCAACGTAACAGAGACGTGAAAAAGTCTCACGCTAAAACTTGCAGCTGGTGGTGCCCTTTTAGTGTTATCGTAAGATCTATACTGTTCTTCTGGAGGGCTCTAGCTTTTACCATGGGCTGCGGATTGGTCCTGGTGGTTAGCTGGCAACGTGGGTGTCCATCCCTTATCGTAGGGCCTTCTAGCTTAACACGGTTCTGCTCTCGGCTTCTGTTCTCGTTTCTCCCCTCGGAACTGCGTCTGTCTCACGGTGGGAAGGTATGACATTCATTTAGGCATTCTTGTTTTAGTCTGTGGTATTCCATTTGCTCACTCGTTACTCGTATTACTTTGGTTAATTTAATGTCACGATTTATTTGGAGCTATGTGCCATACTACTGGATTTGCTTATCATGTCAGGGTTTTCATGGAAGGTAAAGGATTTGCCTGACACCTTACACATGGTGCAAGGTGTTCGTAATTATCAGAAAAATAGGGTTAAATCTTATGGAAAGACGGGTAATATACAACATGTACAAGAACCCAAAGGGGTTAATAAGAATGACGGACGAAGAACGATGTGCTCGGATTAGAAACGTGGTAGAGAGGAATGTAGTCTTTGTCCCTTACTATTCAGTCTATACATCGAAGAAGCAATTACTGAAGTAAAAGAAACATTCAAGATCGGAATTAAAATTCAAGGTGAAAAGATATCAGCGATAAGATTCGCTGATGACATTGCTACCTTCAGTGGAAGTAAAGAAGAATTTCAGAATATGCTGAGTGGTGTGCACAGTCTAATGACTACAGAATATGGACTTAGAGTAAATCGAAGAAAGACGAAAGTAATGAGAAGTAGTAGAAATGAGAACAGCGAGAAAATTATCATCGGCATTGGTGAAAGAGAGATGAGGTTAAGGGGCTTGGGAGGGGGGGGGGGGGGAGTGGTACTAACGTGATGGATCCCACGCCAAAAACAAAATCCACCGACTTCCCAAGACAGGAAGGCTGAGGCGTTATTGCCGACGAGAACGACAGGTGGACCAAAGACCGAGATAATTTTATTAAGATGTCTAATGCTGGCCCTGCGGTCGCTCGCCCTCCCTTCCCCCCACCCCCACCGCCCAAATCACGGTGAATCATACAAAACGTGAGAAGGCTTCCATCACAACGAAAATATAGCGGTAACCCTCCCGAGTCTGGGGTAAGAGGCTGACATAAAGAAAGTGATCAAGTCGCGTGGCACGCGCCGTCGCTTCCGCAGCACGGTTCACCCATACTAGTTTATCTCAGGGCTACCGAACTGAATTTTTTCGTAACTTCTGCAAGGCTAAAATGTTGTACAAGACTTATAAAACTTTGTTCGTACTCATCGATTTTCTTTCTGACTTTGGGTTCTTTGATTAGCAGTACTTGAGTCATTTAAATTTTCATATAACTCCCAGCATTCAATAATGGCATAATATACACTCCTGGAAATTGAAATAAGAACACCGTGAATTCATTGTCCCAGGAAGGGGAAACTTTATTGACACATTCCTGGGGTCAGACCCACCATATTTGCTCCGGACACGGCGAGAGCGCTGTACAAGCAATGATCACACGCACGGCACAGCGGACACGCAAGGAACCGCGGTGTTGGCCGTCGAATGGCGCTAGCTGCGCCGCATTTGTGCACCGCCGCCGTCAGTGTCAGCCAGTTTGGCGTGGCATACGGAGCTCCATCGCAGTCTTTAACACTGGTAGCATGCCGCGACAGCGTGGACGTGAACCGTATGTGCAGTTGACGGGCTTTGAGCGAGGGCGTGTAGTGGGCATGCGGGAGGCCGGGTGGACGTACCGCCGAATTGCTCAACACGTGGGGCGTGAGGTCTCCACAGTACATCGATGTTGTCGCCAGTGGTCGGCGGAAGGTGCACGTGCCCGTCGACCTGGGACCGGACCGCAGTGACGCACGGATGCACGCCAAGACCGTAGGATCCTATGCAGTGCCATAGGGAACCGCACCGCCACTTCCCAGCAAATTAGGGACACTGTTGCTCCTGGGGTATCGGCGAGGACCATTCGCAACCGTCTCCATGAAGCTGGGCTACGGTCCCGCACACCGTTAGGCCGTCTTCCGCTCACGCCCCAACATCGTGCAGCCCGCCTCCAGTGGTGTCGCGACAGGCGTGAATGGAGGGACGAATGGAGACGTGTCGTCTTCAGCGATGAGAGTCGCTTCTGCCTTGGTGCCAATGATGGTCGTATGCGTGTTTGGCGCCGTGCAGGTGAGCGCCACAATCAGGACTGCATACGACCGAGGCACACAGGGCCAACACCCGGCATCATGGTGTGGGGAGCGATCTCCTACACTGGCCGTACACCACTGGTGATCGTCGAGGGGACACTGAATAGTGCACGGTACATCCAAACCGTCATCGAACCCATCGTTCTACCATTCCTAGACCGGCAAGGGAACTTGCTGTTCCAACAGGACAATGCACGTCCGCATGTATCCCGTGCCACCCAACGTGCTCTAGAAGGTGTAAGTCAACTACCCTGGCCAGCAAGATCTCCGGATCTGTCCCCCATTGAGCATGTTTGGGACTGGATGAAGCGTCGTCTCATGCGGTCTGCACGTCCAGCACGAACGCTGGTCCAACTGAGGCGCCAGGTGGAAATGGCATGGCAAGCCGTTCCACAGAACTACATCCAGCATCTCTACGATCGTCTCCATGGGAGAATAGCAGCCTGCATTGCTGCGAAAGGTGGATATACACTGTACTAGTGCCGACTTTGTGCATGCTCTGTTGCCTGTGTCTATGTGCGTGTGGTTCTGTCAGTGTGATCATGTGATGTATCTGACCCCAGGAATGTGTCAATAAAATTTCCCCTTCCTGGGACAATGAATTCACGGTGTTCTTATTTCAATTTCCAGGAGTGTATTTGTTTCCAATGTAATCAATTATACAAAGAAGAAATGTGGCTCAACTTAATTGTTTGAGAACCTCAGTAATATGCTTTTTCCAATTCAAGTTTTCATCAATATGTACGCCCAAATACTGCGGCATTCTCCCAGTCTACTCACTTGTGCTCATGTGCTACATCAGTTGTTAGTATGACTATCTGTTGTGCAGTACTGCATGTAGTGTGTTTTTTCAAAATATAGGGAGAGACCATTTTCAAAGAACCACTTAATAATTCTTTGAAGAGTATCATTTAGCACATTTTTTGTTGCTTTCTCTCAAATTGGATCTGTTATAACACTAGTATCATCTGCAAAAAGTACTAATGTTGCTTTTTGAATGTTAAGTGGAATGCAGTATTCATAGAAAGGAATAAGGAATAAGAACAGGTTCAAAATTGACCACTGCAGGCCTCCCTTTAAGGTTTTTTGTCCCCAGTGAATAAAATTTTCTACTTTCTCGTAACAGTCAGAATTATTCAGCACAACCTTTGCATTCCATTAGTTAAGTATGATTCAAAACTGCTGTGTGTAAAGTCATAACTTTTGTAAAACGTGAGTTTATCTAAGAGAATAACTTGAGCTACACAAAGAAATGCCTTTGGAAGACCACAAAAATACTAAGTGACGATATATTATTATTTAATGCCTTTACTGTTTCATGAGTGAAAGTACAGATAGCATTTCAGCTGAGCAATCCATCTTGATTCCAAACAATAATAAATGAACTATATCCTCTTAATGGTAAGACCTCTCCTCAGTATATTATTCTCTTGTATATTGTGGAAAATTTTGTCAGTAAGGAAACTGAATGATAACTGTTTAAGTCTCTCTTGTCATGTTTCTTATGAATTGGTTTAACAACTACCTAACTTAACTTGTCTGGAAAAATTCCCTGTGTCAGTGGTGCATTGTATATACCACTAAGGATATTGCTTATTGAGGTGGAAAAACTTTTCCGAATTCTGTTTGAAATTCCATCAACCCCATATGAGCTTTAATTTTATAGAGTTTTTTATAATTGTATTAATTTCAGTGAAAAATGATGCTACTTATAGATGCCTAAAGTTTTGTGGAATGACGTTTTTAATGTGTTGTCTTGCTTCTTCAATTGAAGCATTGAATCTTACGTTTGCTGCTGTCCATAGAAAGTGATTGTTAGTGGGACCTGAAGCCTCTGAATTATCACTAAGAACACTGTCATTCTCTTAAAACGTTATGGTATCTTGTACAAAGTCTGGCAGCCCTGTCTCCTATTTGATAATGTCCAATATAGTTTTAATCTTATTATCAGCATTACTTATTTCTATCAGGACATGGTTACTTCTGGGCACTTTAATGAATATCCTTAAAATATTACATTATTTTTTGTAGTTTGCAAGTAATGTTGGATCTTGACATACTTTGGAATTAATAGAAATTTCTGTCTTCCTCTTACATATTTTAGTTCCTTTAGTTACCAAAGGCTCATTTTTTAGGGAAGCAACTTCGAAATATTGACACAAATATTCTATGGATCATATCAGGTTAGACATGAATACACCTCATTCTATACCACCCCTTTCACCTACTTCCTAAAATACTGTGTCCTGTTCTTTTTAATAAACTTCATTGTTTGTATGAATCTGCCTCAGGGTTATAAGGTGCAATACAGTTTATTTCTATTAATTGAATACCATGATCACATTCTGATGGGACATGCAGAAATGAACATGTCCAGTAAATGCAGCTTTTCACTTACTTCAGGCATAGGTATGAATAAAAACAACATATTTCAATGCAAACTCCTTCACTTTTTTGCTTCAAGGCAGTTCATTTCAGTGAGTCAAACCTACAATGAAAATGATTCTTCAAAGAAACATCAAAATATGTCAATGTTCTCATGTGCATTAAGCATTTGGACATATCTGACTTTGAATGAAAGTATTTTTTAAATAAATTATATCTTATTGTATAATGCTTGCTCTACTGTATTGTATTATGTATTTATAACAACTCAGAGTTTAATAACACAGAAAAGTTGTAATTTGTTAACTGTAACCTCAATATTGCTGACAGTGTTTTACCAAAAATTCTGGTTTCATTGTTGCTTCACCATTATTTAAAATATTTCAAATTAGTATCACAAAATACAATGACAAACATTGGCAGTACCTATTACTTGAAAGATTCTTTAAATGTTACACTTAAACATGTAAATCAGGAACATCTTCTAAACAATCGAAAGCAATTTGCTCTACCTCTGTGTTGAACAACATAAGCATATCGCCTGTGATGGAGGTATGCTAAGTTAAGTCCTTTTGAATTTGGCCACACTTTTCCAAAAATACTTTATAGTAAGCCAACAACATCTTTCTTCTTGTCATCTCATTATCTCTGACTGGATGGCTGAGAAGTGCTTCAGCTCATGGTTAAAAAAAGAGGTTTGTAATGGTCCATCTGCGTTTATAACGAGACTTTCGCTCTTGTATACCTAGCTGGGACCTCTAGAATGCAGTTCCCATCCACACCAATATAAATGTTTCCCATAGCTTCATACTTGTATCTGAATACTTGTTTGTTTTCACTTGTGTGACCTAGATTTCGCAAGTCTTCGGATAGGGATGTCATATCTCACTCTTCTCCATGTATCTCGTGACTAGAAGGGAAATCAAGTGACTGTTTCAGCGTCTCTTATTGGCTGTAATGGGCTAGTCTCCTTTGCACGAAATGTACAGGGGTGAGAGGTTTGGGTTTGCTCTGTACCTTGCATTTTCACAGGCATGTATTTTGGCACATGTTCAGCTTCACTTAAATTGCTTATCGTATATCATTCCATTCTCTATGTGATTTGTTTTAAACTGTGGACTTGTCGCCTTTGCATGCCAGCTACTCAGATAGTCCATTAGCAATTGGGTATACATTAAACGTTTCAGCTGAGTGCTGTCTATAAAAAGTTTATGAATCAATGTCTTACTACTTTTCTCCACACAAGTTGGAAAACTGAATATTGAAATTAAACTCAAACGCCCAAATAATAATTTTAGTTCACTTTTCCTGTGTGTATTCATTAAAAAATCTACACTGAAATCTCCACTAAGTACTAACTGTTTCTTCTTGTCCCACAGGTAGCTCAAAAATGGAATGAGATAGCTCGTAGAAGATAGTTCATAAATAGCTGAAAGTTTCTTGGAGGGGATCTGTAGACTGTTACAGTTATCATAGAAGTATTCTGCAGTAATAACTCACAAGAACGTACTTCCAGGTTCTTATCAACACAAAAACTATCGGTTTCATTATATTGAAAATTTAACATGTGTTTTGCAACTCCACGTTATTCCTTGCATACTCCACAAGAAAACAATGTAAGTCTGTAACCCTTGATAATTAACTTATCCGTACCTGTGGTCACATGGTTCTTAGAGAGGCACAAAATATTTTTCACTTCAGAATTTTTCATTCCTTCAGGGCATACAATAAACCCATCTTTTTTCTCAACTCTCTAGTGTCCTAATGGAAGAAAAAAAGTTTTATTTTTCTGGGTACATACTTATGGTCTTGTACTGATCTAATTTCTTTCAGTGCTCTGTGTCTGTAACCTGACTCTAACCTTAAAAATATGCCCGTATTCGCGTGTCACCAGAGTGTGCCTGGCAGCAATATTACAAGTACCTTGGTCATAATATAAAATTTTCTTATTTTTTCTGATTTTCGTTGGCAAACTTCATCAAGCCGTAAATCGTTTGGCTTCTCTTTCTGATTGAGAGTATACCGCCCTGACCTTCTTTATTCAGCAGATGATCCGATCTTTAGAAAAAATTGCTACATTAAGATAAACTTCGGTTTGAAGAAATAACTTTTTTGTTAAAAGCTGAATTGTTTTTCTCTCGTCCGCTAGTCCAGTTGTTGCTGAACCAATGTTAGTGCTTATCGCTTATTGCCAGAACGGTGTTGAAGCCAGAGTTCGCTGTAGGACGAGTAACGGTGAATATGTATAGTATCTGGAAGTCAGTCTGTGGTTGTGCAGCGCGGCAAGAACTCTCTTCGCTCCTCAGATACGGATTTAGAGAGTTGAGACTTACAAACTGGAACGAGATTATCTCCGATTATTTACGTGAAATTTAATTTTCTATCCTGTTCTCATTTGGCTTGATGGCGGCCACTAATAGAAATACCTTCTGACGAGTTACCTACCAATATCGATTCCACTCTATGGCGACCATACTATCAGCTTAACAGTAACAGTTGTGCTAATAAATGCTTATTGATATGTAAGTGGGCACTAAATGCTCAACTCTCTGTTGACTGTTAAGGGCAATTTCAGACTGTGGAAACTCGCAGGGAGGAGGACTTTTTTTTTCTCAAATTTCAGCGGTTTTAAGACCAGTAGTATTGACTTGCTCAATTGCAGTGCACCAACTACACTGTGCCGTTTATTCGATTTTTTTAGTGTACGCTGCACTAAATACATCAGAAGATAAACTAGTTGTTTGACTTCAGTATCTGCTTGTTTCATTACTGAGTAACTAAAGTCTTCATTGAGTGCGAACTTTCAGGTACAAGTAAATTTGTTATCATTGAAATGTTGTTCATAATTTTAAAACGGTTTGTGTAATTGCACTTGATCTGCACAACGACACTGGCTGACTCATAGATTGTTTAACCCTAGCACCACGAACGGGGAGGGGGGTGGGGGGGGGGTAAAATTGCTTTCAGTGTTTGTTTTATTTGTGTATTATATCTGTCTGTTGGGGTGAAGAAACAAGAATTTAGGTAGTTGTAGAAAAATATGTAGAGTATGTGTTGTCATGGTTTTATAATTTTTGTGAATTATTTAAATCAGCCTATTATACTTAATATAAGTGCAGTCAGTTTTTGCCCCTCTCCCTCCCTTAAACATCGGTGAGACAAGTTTTCTCATTAAAATACTTCCAATATGGCAGAAAGAAATGCTGTTTGTGACTGTTGGTACCGCTGTATTGTGTTGCCATTGTTGTTTTGAAATAAATCTCCTTTGTTGTTTGAGCATTTGTACATTAATCACAGGTCTAATAAAATGTCTCGTCAGTATCAGAGGTTTCTCACAGATGACGAGGTGTTGGCTATAACAAATGAAGCAAGTGAAGGTGATGAAAGTGATCCAGAAGAAGAATTGTGACATACGATAGTGACACAGCTATTGAAAATGGGTCAAGTTCAATGAGTTCATCACTTGATTAACAGCATGCAGCTGCTTCCAGCATCCTTGTTACAGCAAAAAGCGGTAGGGAATATATTACTGCTCCTCCATGGCAAGTACGCAGGTCAGTACAAAACATATTGAATTTTCGTGAAGGTTTGATAAATGAAGGCTTGATCTCTAGTGTGTCAGAATCTTTCAAAAATTGTATGACTCCAGAAGTAATGAAGATTATCGTGATCTATACAGACCAAGAAGCTCCCTGAATATGGAACTAAATAGGAATATAAAAAAGGGAGGAAAGTTTATCTGTTTAGCAAGAGTAATAGGAGGCAGATTTCAGACTACCTAACAGATCAAAACGAAAATTTCTGTTCCTACACTGACAATGTTGAGTGTTTACGGAAAAATTTCAAGGCAATCGTAAAATGAGTTTTAGACAGGTACGTGACGAGTAAAACTGTGAGGGATGGGAAAAACCCATCGTGGTTCAACAACAAAGTTAGGAAACTACTGCGAAACCAAAGAGAGCTTCACTATAAGTTTAAACGCAGCCAAAACCTCTTCGACAAACAGAAGCTAAACGATGTCAAAGTTAGCGTAAGGAGGGCTATGCGTGAAGCGTTCAGTGAATTCGAAAGTTAAATTCTAAGTACCGACTTGACAGAAAATCCTAGGTAGTTCTGGTCTTAAGTTAAATCAGTAAGTGGATATAAACAGCATATCCAGACAATCTGGGATGATGATGGCATTGAAACAGAGGATGACACGCGTAATGCTGAAATACTAAACACCTTTTTCCAAAGCTGTTTGACAGAGGAAGACCGCACTGCAGTTCCTTCCCTAAATCCTCGCACGAACGAAAAAATGTCTGGCATCGAAATAGGTGTCCAAGGAATAGAAAAGCAACTGAAATCACTCAACAGCAGAAAGTCCACTGGACCTGACGGGATACCAACTCGATTCTACACAGAGTACGTGCAAGAACTTTCCCCCCTTCTAACAGCCGTGTACCGCAAGTCTGTAAAGGAACGGAAGATTCCAAATGATTGGAAAAGAGCACAGGTAGTCACAGTTTTCAAGAAGGGTCGTCGAGCAGATGCGCAAAACTATAGGCCTATGTCTCTGACATCGATCTGTTGTAGAATTTTAGAACACGTTTTTTGCTCGCGTATCATGTCATTTCAGGAAACCCAGAGTCTACTCTGTAAGAATCAAATGGATTCCGGAAACAGCGAACGTGTGAGACCCAACTCGCTTTATTTGTTCATGAGACCCAGAAAATATTAGATACAGGCTCCCAGGTAGATGCCATTTTTCTTGACTTCCGGAAGGCGTTAGATACAATTCCGCACTGTCGCCTGATAAACAAAGTAAGAGCCTACGGAATATCAGACTAGCTGTGTGGCTGGATTGAAGAGATTTTAGAAAAAACAGAACACATCAGGTTGTTCTCCATGGAGAGACGTCTACAGACATTAAAGTAATCTCTGGCGTACCACAGGGGAGTGTTATGGGACCATTGCTTTTCACAATATATATACATGACCTAGTAGATAGTGTCGGAAGTTATATGCGGCTTTTCGCGGATGATGCTGTTGTATACAGAGAAGTTGCAGCATTAGAAAACTGCAGCGAAATGCAGGATGATCTGCAGGGAGTGTCAACTAATCCTTAACTTAGACAAATGTAATGTATGGCGAATACATAGAAAGAAGGATCCTTTATTTTATGATTATATGATAGCGGAACAAACACTGGTAGCAGTTACTTTTGTAAAATATCTGGGAGTAAGCGTACGGAACGATTTGGAGTGGTATGATCATATAAAATTAATTGTTGGTAAGGCGGGAGCCAGGTTGAGATTCATTGGGAGAGTCGTTAGAAAATGTAGTCCATCAACAAAGGAGGTGGCTTACAAAACACTCGTTTGACCTATACTAGAGTATTGCCCAACAGTGTGGGATCCGTACGAGGTCGGGTTGACTGAGGAGATAGAGAAGATCCAAAGAAGAGCGACGCTTTTCGTCACAGGGTTATTTGGTAAGCGTGATAGCGTTACAGATATGTTTAGTAAACTCAAGTGGCAGACTCTGCAAGAGATGCGCTCTGCATCGCGGTGTAGCTTGCTATCCAGGTTTCCAGAGGGTGTGTTTCTTGTTGAGGTATCGAATATATTGCTTCCCCCTAAAATGGCTCTGAGCTCTATGGGACTTAACATCTGAGGTCATCAGTTCCCTAGAACTTAGAACTACTTAAACGTAACTAACCTAAGGTCATCACACACATCCATGCCGGTCGCGCGGTTCCAGACTGTAACGCCCAGAACCGCTCGGCCACTCAGGCCGGCCGCTTCCCACTACTTATACCTCCCGAGGAGATAACGAATGTAAAATTAGATTCGAGCGGGGGCCGGCCAGTGTTGTCGAGTAGTTCTAGGCGCTACAGCCTGGAACCGCGGGACCGCTACGGTCGCAGGTTCGAATCCTGCCACGGGCATGGATGAGTGTGGTGTCCTTAGGTTAGTTAGGTTTAAGTAGTTCTAAGTTCTAGGGGACCGACATAGTGCTCAGAGCCATTCGAGCGCGCACGGAGGCTTTCCGGCAGTCGTTCTTGCTGCGAACCAAGTTGTTGTTGTTGTTGTTGTTGTTGTTGTTGTGGACTTCAGTCCTGAGACTGGTTTGATGCAGCTCTCCACGCTACTCTATCCTGTGCAAGCTTCTTCATCTCCCAGTACTTACTGCAACCTACATCCTTATGAATCTGCTTAGTGTTTTCATGTCTTGGTCTCCCCTACGACTTTTACCCTCCACGCGGCCCTCTAATGCAAAATTTGTGATCGCCTGATGCCTCAGAACATGTCCTTCCAACCGGTCCCTTCTTCTAGTCAAGTTGTGCCACACACTCCTGTTCTCCACAATTCTATACAATACCTCCTCATTAGTTCTGTGATCTACCCATCTAATCTTCACCATTTTTCTGCAGCACCACATTTCGAAAGCTTCTATTCTCTTCTTGTCCAAATTATTTATCGTCAATGTTTCACTTCCATACATGGCTACACTCCATACAAATACTTTCAGAAACGACTTCCTGACATTTAAATCTATACTCGATGTTAACAAATTTCTCTTCTTCAGAAACGCTTTCCTTTCCATTGCCATGCATCATTTTATATCCTTTCTACTTCGACCATCATCAGTTATTTTGCTCCCCAAATAACAAAACTCCTTTACTACTTTAAGTGTCTCATTTCCTAATCTTAATTCCCTCAGCATCACCAGACTTAATTCGACTACATTCCATTATCCTCGTTTTGCTTTTGTTGATGTTCATCTTATATCCTCCTTTCAAGACACTGTCCATTCCGTTCAGCTGCTCTTCCTAGTTCTTTGCTGTCTCTGACAGAATTACAATGTCATTGGTGAACCTCAAAGTTTTTATTTCTTCTCCATGGATTTTAATACCTGCTCCGAATTTTTCTTTTCTTTCCTTTACTGCTTGCTCAATATACAGATTGAATAACATCGGGGAGTGGCTACAACCCTGTCTCACTCCGTTCCCAACCACTGCTTCCCTTTCGTGCTCCTCGACTCTTATAACTGTCATCTGGTTTCTGTACAAACTGTAAATAGCCTTTCGCTCCTTGTATTTAACACCTGCCACCAATAGAATTTGAAAGAGAGCTTTTTCGGTAAACCATACTCGAGTAGAACAGGAAAGGGAGGTAATGACAGTGGCACGTAAAGTGCCCTCCGCCACACACCGTAAGGTGACTTGCGGAGTATATAAGTAGATGTAGGTGTAAATGAATAAGAACTTACAACTTACAACTACAGAAGAAATGTACACCTTCACTGGTAATTTGATACTCATGGGCACAAATCATGATAGTAGACTGTTTCTTTAGGACTTATGGAGGAAAATACTGGGAAAGAATGAGTCGTATTCCATGTGGAGAACTTTTGCACCTAATTAGATTTGATGATAAAGAAATAAGAACCAAAAGACGAAAGCAGGATACGTTTTGCCCCGTCCGTGAAGTTTTCGACAAAGTTGGCGAAATGTTTGTGAAATACTAAATACCAAGTGCAGATCTAACGATCAGTGAAATGCTCTCCCTATTTCGAGGAAGGTGTCCCTTTAAGGTCTTAATGAGAGATAAGCCTGGGAAGTATGGCATATTGATTTGGATGTTATCAGATGCACGCACTTGGTATGTTCTAAAAATGATTATCTATGGAGCTAAGGATGAACGACCAGTCGAGGAACGGAGCGCAAAGGAAGTTATTAGACGCCTAGTGAATCCGGTGGCAGGAAGTGGAAGAAACAAAACAGCAGATTCTTATTACACATCCATAGGCCTAGCGGAGGAGCTTTACAGTGATGACAAGTTAACTTTGGTCGGAATATTGAAGAGTAACAGAAATCCCATACCAGAACAGCTAAAGAAGACGCAGTGTCGAGAGCTATATTTCTCTAAGTTATCATTCACAGTTCCGAAAACAGGCAACGCACCAGTTACCTTGGTTTCATACATCTCCAAACTGAAGCCTACAAAGAATCTCCTAATTCTTTCGACGCAACACAATGATAAGTTGGATGCGTCGACAGAGAAGAAAAAGATAAATATCAATCCCTACTACAATGAAACCAAAGGGGCATAGACAGCCTTGAGCAAATGACGCGGCATCATTCAGTAAAACGAGGGACAAGAAGGTGCCCATTATATCTCTTTTTCACCTTAATACGTATTGCCTGTCCCTGTGCTGGAACAATTTTCACGACAAACAATCCAAACTGGAATAGGACGAAGCATAGTGTAAGAAGGCTATATCTGCTAGAATTGGATAAACAGCTCATTAGGCCAGCTGTGGAAGAGAGAGAAAAGAATATCAACTCTGCTGTGGAAAGTGTTCTAGGGAAAACGCTGCCCAGCATTATTGCAACTGTTCGATCTGTTAAATTTTATTCAAGAAGAAGATGTCACATCTGTTTGAAGAATAAAACTCTAAAAAGGAAAAAGACAAGATGACAAAGTGTCTATAGTCTGTTGCAGGTATTCCAACTATGTGTGTTCCACTCATTCTACAAAAAAGAATCATATGCAAAACTGAAAATAAAAGTGAATAGGAAAGAAAAACTCAATTGTAATTTCTGACTTTGATTTTCTTTCTTATTTGTGGTTGGCTATTGTATGTTCTTTTACGATTTCTTAATATAATCTGATATGTATGAAATTGTTAGTTTCATGATAAAAATATAATAATATTTTCATATTCATTACTTTATTTATTGTATTTGTATATGTTATAATGTTCCTGATAACTATGGAAAGTGTGTTGCAACCTAGTAAAGAAGTTCTTAGTTCATTAAATAATCAAAACAAAGAAAAAAGTTGTTAAAAAGTGAAATGAATGTGAGGGCAATTTCACCCACCCCACCCTCCTAGACATCCATGTGACAGATCCGAGCTTAGTATTGCCAGGGTTAATTGTGTATAAAATTAATCGAGCAATTATATGAAAAATAGTTTGTCTCGAAGAGAATGTTCGTTAACAGTGATATTTAAATGTGGGTCTTGCGCGACACCGTTTAAAGTCACCGCTGCTCCCGCAATTTCATTCGGACCCACTATACAGATCGCGAAATAAAAAGCACTGAAGAATCTCCATGGGGTTCCTATGAATGTCATACGCTAATACAGTCAGCCAGCATCACGTAGAAGCTTATCATTGTTCCAACTGGAGTAACACAGAGCGTGTAGTAATGAATTCGTATTTGTGAATGCACGGAAACATTCAGTGAACGAACGTAATTTTCTTTTGATATGGAAGTGGCAGATGACTTCAGTAAACAATACTTCAGACAAAGAAATAAACCAAACAAAATTTATGTGTTGTCTAACATTCTGCGTGGTGTCTGTTTGTTCTATATCGCGTCTGCCTACCACTTTCGCGCAACGACGCTCTGAGCGTGTTTTTTAGGGAATTGGTTAGTTTGAACCCGGGACCTGTTGCAGGTAAGGAGACGCCAGACCACACATGACATGTAGAATTCAGAAGAGTTCAGTGAGACTAGCGATGATATAACCAAATACTTAATGATCTCAGCGTCAGCTCCACTGCACTCCCTGTAAAAGAATCTTAATACTAACTAAATTTAGTGGAAGCGGTTCAAGGCTTTCCTATTTTTAGTTAGCTGGTAAAATAACGTCGAAAAAGCAGTTAAGTTTACCATTGGAAATTTTATTCTACCCACAAAACATTGTTTATAAATTGCACTATTGATATAAGGAAAAGTTTTAATACAGGATGGTAAAAACCAACTGCATTCAAAAATATGAACTAATATTCCCTGAGTGGGTTTCCAAGTTCTACAATGGATCGAAGGATGACCTATGCCATATCACATCTACAATCTAGGTTTAAATTAGGTTTCACAAGAGAGAAAACTATCAAAATGATCTACAGTGACCCTCAATTATCTTTAATTTTTTATCTAACTTGTCGTAAATTACAGTGGCTTCTCAATAAGTATATAACAGAAAAATTACCGCGTTTCAGATTTTTACTTCAAGTGGCAATTGTGAACACCATGAGCTTTAATCAACGATAGACACTAGTATTACGCAAAAAGGGGGTGTAACAGATGAGACTTCTGCAGTTCTGAGTGAAGCTTTATGCGCTGTTAGGCAGCATCGCGTGCATTCATTACCTTGTCGGTGTTCGTCAGGAGGCGGCGGTCAGCACAGCTCCGCTCACCTCGCCGTCTACAAAGCAGCTTCTCTCCCAGCTTCTCCTTACTACAATTTACCGAAGTTGTTTTAAAAAAACTATCTGGCTGTGTTTTCATCTGACCAGTCAGGGTCTCAGTGTTAACCTTAAGCTCCGCCTACAAAAATTCTGTCCATCCAATGAGAAACGTCATACTTTTCGTGGTGGGGCAATGTTTTTAAAGTTTGCGACGTAACAGAGACGCGAAAAAGTCTCACATTAAAACTTGCAGCTGGTGTGGTCCTTTAGTGTTATCGTAAGATCTATACTGTTCTTCTGGAGGGCTCTATCTTTTAACATGGGCTGGGGGGATGGTCCTAACGTAACAGAGAAGCGAAAAAGTCTCACGCTAAAACATGCGGCTGGGGTGGCCCTTTTTGTGTTATCGTAAGATCTATACTGTTCTTCTGGAGGGCTCTAGCTTTTAACATGGGCTGGGGAGTGGTCCTGACGTCAGAGAGACGTGAAAAAGTCTCACGCTAAAACTTGCGGGAGGTGTGGTCCTAGCGGTTAGCTGGCGACGTGGCTGTCCGTCCGTCCCTTATCGTAGGGCCTTCCAGCTTAACACGGTTCTACTCTCGGCTTCTGTTCTCGTTTCTCGCCTCGGAACTGCGTCTGTCACACGGTGGGAAGGTATGACATGCATTTAGGCATTCTTGTGTTAGTCTGTGGTATTCCATTTGCTCACTCGTTACTCGTATTACTTTGGTTAATTTAATGTCACGATTTATTCGGAGCTATGTGACATACTACTGGATTTGCTTATCATGTCAGGGTTTTCATGGAAGGTGTTGGATTTGCTTGACACCTTACAATTGTTTAAAGATTTTTTTTCGAAACAAAGACACGTTTTATTATACAACTATCTGAAACATACCACATCCTCAAAAAGCTAGATTAACCTTGTACAATGTTTTGCTTGTGAAGATGCAAGTGGAAGCTGTTTTAGGAAATTGCACAACAAATGCAAGTGGCATCTATAACACATATTTAGTTAATCAATGTCTTTTCACACATGAATTCATGACACAAACGGCTTTTTGTAACGCAATCTGACTTTGTAAAGAATAAGATATGAAGTCAGGAGCTCTCAATCACACGCAGCTGGTACTACCCGGGTATAGACTTTACGACTAAACATCAACCACCGTTAAAAGTTACCCATAAAACTATATGCAATTACAAAAGTTTAGTAATGATCAGCTCATATATGCAGACTGTGCAATGGGGATCATGGCCCCTGATTATAATCACCGTACATAGATATGGATATGACTAATTTCTGATAATACTTCTTCGAGCTATTTGAGTAATGACGTGTTAAGAAAGATATGAACCCGCAACTGGCAGGAACTGTTACGGAATACAAAACACATCAGTGCAATGCTCTGTCGAAGTTATTTCATGAAACATGCTAGCTCACCTACAAAATCTAACAGGGCAATTCTACAGTCGGAAATAGGCGACAATGTAGCTTAAACACTTGAAAAATGAGTGCAGTGGACGGGGTATTTAACGATGTTGAAGTGGAACAATATGTGTAATTCGAATTACTTCTTCATCCGAACTACTTCCCTTGCGACATGTGCGCACGAGATAGCATCAGACAAATGCTAAACCGGAAACATAGGTAAATATTAAATAAATAACCTAAGAAAATACAAATGAGTAACATAAAATGTAATTAAATGATCTATATTGACTTGAAATACGTTGACATCAAAGATACACTTGGAATGTACGTCGAGAATTGCAGTAATCACAGATATTCAAATTTATTTGTAAAACTCTCGGCAAAATACAGACTGGCATAGATTGTAGGAGAGAATGACGAAACAGAATACATAATACTTTGGACTGAGTAACCATAGACCAGTCCTGTAACGAGCTCCTAGCTCAAGAGAAACACAAAGACCACTTTTCTAACACCTCGCACCTAAATTACAGCTCGCCTTGGCAAATCGTAAAAAGTTAATCACACTATAACAATGAAAAATAACCGTGCGATACACGTGGCACACAAATGCAATGACTCCAGCACCTTGCCCATTAACATGGAATGTTCTCACCAAATCAGCCGACTGCTGCTGTCGCCTCAGTCCTGTGTATAAGTCACCATAGGACTCCCGGAAAGTTATACGCGAACATGGCCAAACCATCCATTAGCTGACTGTCTGGGAGTGGGCATAGGCCACCAGTGGTAACGTAATTCTTCTGAAATACCTTGGAGAGACAAAAATCGAAGTACAAGTAGTGCGAATCGATACTGGCTACAGATTGTTATAGGTACTGGCTACAGCATATTATCGGTACTGGCTACACAATGTCTTTGCAAAATGTTAGCGAACACTAGTCACTGAATGCAAAACAACTGAGAAAGTGAAATTGTTGTGTAACACGGAACTTTCAAAATCTACATGCGTTTAGGTTTGTCGATATTTTGCTAAATACTGTAATACAATAATCGGTATAGCATTTGAATTACTACAGACTGACAACAAATTTATGTCCCATTAAGGAGCCATAAAAGTAGCATCCAGTAATCATTTTTGCCTAAAGTTTAAACTTACCCTTGATTGTAGACTTCAGGTTAATGACTGATGATTTGGTTAGTCTCTTGGGTAACTTAGTACAAAAAAGGGGCCTTCTCAAACGTCTCCATCCTCCTAGTGCAGCACTGGTTGTTTAATGACCGACTAGGCAAATTTTGCAAATTCAGAGTATAATTTATCTTCCTATATACTTCCTTTTAATTTGCTCTATATGAATAATATTCAGAAGAATCAAATGGAGAACATCCCTTCTTTGTATTGTTGTCCAGAGAACATGGACTCTGTCACATAATATCTGGTGATACTCTAGAAGCCCCACAGAATGCCGACAGGAGTACAGAACACATAAACACAGTAGGATATGACATCGACATTTCGCATATGAACGTCGGTTATTAGCGTGCTTCATCTTCTTTGTCGATCGCTGTCATTCACGTTTTTGCCGCCAGACTGAAAGAGCGAGACCGTGATTTACATTTCGTCCGTATGTCACTAAGAAAAAAAGAATCACGCGTTTTCCACAATTAGTTACCAAACAGGTTTGAACTGAAAATATCTGTAATTAGCGATATCACGTTGAAGATCATCTGAACACAACCAAGCTATAAGCGAGACTGGAAAAAGTTTTATATTAGCGTAGTAGAACATAATTCGGAATGATAAAATTTCAGAGACCCAAATTCAGTGGAAGATGAATATAAAATTTGTAGTTCACCTTGACAAAGGAAATATATCTGAGAATCAACTGTTAATATTTAGGATGAGTGCAAGAAATTTTAAAATGTACGACGAGCACCCAAGTGCAATGAAGACTGAATATCTCCACATCTAATGAAAATCACCATAGCGAGATTAAAACACTCTTGGAAGTCTTATTCCATAACATGAACAGGTATCGAATGAGCACTCTCAGGAAAAATATTTCATACAGAAGGCCATAGATAATAACGAAAATATGCTAAATGACAAAAAAGCAATAGCGCAACGAAGATATTGAAAGAAGAATGGGAAAATAACCTCTCTCTCTCACACACACTACACGCACACACGCAAGCGCGCGCGCACACACACACACACACACACACACACACAAATACAGACACACACAGTTCCCTCACCACCACCCACCCTCCATCACCACCCCTACAACCCACTCCACAAATACGTAGAGCATATTGGGTTATTTGTTGCGAAATGTATAAATGTGACATCAACTAAACAAACACTGTATTTTGCCTTGTTCCACAAATTGTATTATTGTTGTTTGAGAAACAAGGCAAAAAATGAGCTGCCTATAATTGCTAGAGATTTGCTATAATTAAATTACATTCTTTGTGTTATAGACCACGGATGATGGCTAGCACGGATAGTGAAAACATAATATCAAAAGATCAACGTTTACTAGAGATAAATGATGTGTGGCAGGGCTAAAGTGCTTACAGGCTTAACTTTTGATTACACATCTATTTACCTATACACAAACTAAACCAATTGAAGACAAGCTTGATTTATAAATTGTTGTCCTGTTAACATCAAAATCACAATGGCAGACAATACAGCGACGATTTAACTTCTGTGAAATTGAAGTCAACAGCCAGACAGTTATCAGATGCACGCTCACTTGACTACAGAATCAGTTAGCTTGTAGTAGTTACGTCTTTTAGGATAATAGTCCAATAACTGTAAACACGTAGCTGAAAAGATCCTTAAAACCAGACGTGCTCCAACTTCCCTGCCGTGACCACAACACAAACAAACTCTGACCACTGTCATACACCGTGTACTACCCAAAAGCCTTCAGTAGCATGCAGTTTCCTTGTTAGTCCCTAAAAAGTAAATGCAGGTAAACATTTCGATGACAATCTGAAAATGAACTAGTGTTAATACCGTGCATTGAATTTAACCCACAGAGTATTTTTCAGGCAAAACCCATTTAACGTGATAAATTTCGAACTACGAAACACAGCACCTTGATTTAATATTACCCTAAAGAGCTACCTCTTTTTTTTACAAATTCTGTGAAACAACCTGTGTGGCCACACGTCTTTATTGACAAACAATAGGGCATACTCATCACGAGTGGTCAAGGACAAATGGATTAAGCAGCCAGGAAGGGCTTAATAACCGTCCAGTCTGAACAAGCTATGTAAAACAACGTCCATGCAGAATGGCTTAAGATACGTCACGCAAGGTGATAAAAAACTCCGAAGAGCGGGTAACAAAGCAAACTCAGTCACTGCCACCTCACTACAGGTAACACGGGTACATCAGACTCTTAACGACAGCAGTCAACATCCGTTATTCGAAGTAGAATTCAAGATACTGCCGGGAATCACGCTGCATGCCCCACTTTCCTCAAGACTACAGCCACAGTAAGCACGTCTCCATAATGTTTCGCACCGGCTCCAAACTGTTTACAGCACACTAATAAATAGCTTCACTTGCTGTCCTGAAACCATGTTGCATAATCGTCTACAGCATTACCTCCTCTTTTCACAAAGCTGTAGCGACAGACTCCAGTACACAGAACATAGTACACAGTACAACGCAGTTTTTTGGCTGTCCCAATTTTTACTATCACGACGTTACAAAAAGGTACGGCCAAACTTTCAGGAAACATTCCTCACACACAAAGAAAGAAAATATGTTATGTGGACATGTGTCCACTTTCCATGTCAGAGATCATTTTATTACTTCTCTTCAAATCACATTAATCATGGAATGTAAACACACAGCAACAGAACGTACCAGCGTGACTTCAAACACTTTGTTACAGGAAATGTTCAAAATGTCCTCCGTTAGCGAGGATACATGCATCCACCCTCCAACGCATGGAATCCCTGATGCGCTGATGCAGCCCTGGAGAATGGCGTATTGCATCACAGCCGTCCACAATACGAGCACGAAGAGTCTTTCATTTGGTACCGGGGTTGCGTAGACAAGAGCTTTCAAATGCCCCCATAAATGGAAGTCCAGAGGGTTGAGGTCAGGAGAGCGTGGAGGCCATGGAATTGGTCCGCCTTTACCAATCCATCGGTTACCGAATCTGTTGTTGAGAAGCGTGCGAACACTTCGACTGAAATGTGCAGGAGATCCATCGTGCATGAACCACATGTTGTGTCGTACTTGTAAAGGCACTTGTTCAAGCAGCACAGGTAGAGTATCCCTTGTGAAATCATGGCGGTGAATCGAGGAAGTACAGTACATACTGACGAAACTAAAATGAGCTCTAACATGGAAATTAAGCGTTTCCGGACACATGTCCACATAACATCTTTTCTTTACTTGTGTGCGAGGAATGTTTCCTGAAAGTTTGCCCGTACCTTTTTGTAACACTCTGTATAAGGTAACTTTTTAAGAAAGAAGTCGCTGAAATTATTTCCACAAATACACTCCTGGAAATTGAAATAAGAACACCGTGAATTCATTGTCCCAGGAAGGGGAAACTTTATTGACACATTCCTGGGGTCAGATACATCACATGATCACACTGACAGAACCACAGGCTCATAGACACAGGCAACAGAGCATGCACAATGTCGGCACTAGTACAGTGTATATCCACCTTTCGCAGCAATGCAGGCTGCTATTCTCCCATGGAGACGATCGTAGAGATGCTGGATGTAGTCCTGTGGAACGGCTTGCCATGCCATTTCCACCTGGCGCCTCAGTTGGACCAGCGGTCGTGCTGGACGTGCAGACCGCGTGAGACGACGCTTCATCCAGTCCCAAACATGCTCAATGGGGGACAGATCCGGAGATCTTGCTGGCCAGGGTAGTTGACGTACACCTTCTAGAGCACGTTGGGTGGCACGGGATACATGCGGACGTGCATTGTCCTGTTGGAACAGCAAGTTCCCTTGCCGGTCTAGGAATGGTAGAACGATGGGTTCGATAACGGTTTGGATGTACCGTGCACTATTCAGTGTCCCCTCGACGATCACCAGTGGTGTACGGCCAGTGTAGGAGATCGCTCCCCACACCATGATGCCGGGTGTTGGCCCTGTGTGCCTCGGTCGTATGCAGTCCTGATTGTGGCGCTCACCTGCACGGCGCCAAACACGCATACGACCATCATTGGCACCAAGGCAGAAGCGACTCTCATCGCTGAAGACGACACGTCTCCATTCGTCCCTCCATTCACGCCTGTCGCGACACCACTGGAGGCGGGCTGCACGATGTTGGGGCGTGAGCGGAAGACGGCCTAACGGTGTGCGGGACCGTAGCCCAGCTTCATGGAGACGGTTGCGAATGGTCCTCGCCGATACCCCAGGAGCAACAGTGTCCCTAATTTGCTGGGAAGTGGCGGTGCGGTCCCCTACGGCACTGCGTAGGATCCTACGGTCTTGGCGTGCATCCGTGCGTCGCTGCGGTCCGGTCCCAGGTCGACGGGCACGTGCACCTTCCGCCGACCACTGGCGACAACATCGATGTACTGTGGAGACCTCACGCCCCACGTGTTGAGCAATTCGGCGGTACGTCCACCCGGCCTCCCGCATGCCCACTATACGCCCTCGCTCAAAGTCCGTCAACTGCACATACGGTTCACGTCCACGCTGTCGCGGCATGCTACCAGTGTTATAGACTGCGATGGAGCTCCGTATGCCACGGCAAACTGGCTGACACTGACTGCGGCGGTGCACAAATGCTGCGCAGCTAGCGCCATTCGACGGCCAACACCGCGGTTCCTGGTGTGTCCGCTGTGCCGTGCGTGTGTTCATTGCTTGTACAGCCCTCTCGCAGTGTCCGGAGCAAGTATGGTGGGTCTGACACACCGGTGTCAATGTGTTCTTTTTTCCATTTCCAGGAGTGTATAAAAAAGGAATTTTTTCTTTGTCCTCTTAGAGCCGTTATAACTTTTTAAAAAAAATCTAATGGACGCACGTAATAATTTCCAGGAAGGCGCTTTATGGAGTTTAGTATTGAATACCTATATTTTCAAGAAAAAATACCAGAATTCCTAGTATTAGCAACTGAGTAACCAAATGAAGGGTGCAAGCGCGAGTGCGTCATCTGAAGTGGCCGAGTGGGCGGCGCGATGGAGGCAAGTAACGTGTGTTGCTCTGGAACGTAAAATACATGAAAACCAAATATTTTGGGGTAATACTTGATTCTAAGGTGAAAATGATTACAACATTCGTGTTTATCACGCCAAGCTACCCTGAGTAAATACAAAAGGATTTTTGTACGTGGCCCAGAAGCAGACATATCAAAGTTAATGCAAGCCTTGGCCATTTAGAGTCAGATTTCAGAGCGAGGATGTACCGGTTTTCTATAGATCTAGAAATGTAATAAAGCAGTCGATACTTACAAAATATCAACAGGAAGTAATTGACACTTGCTTTTAATCCGAAAAAGCTTCTCATGTAACATTTTTCGATTACAGCCACAGGTTTGTGCTTCTTTATGAGGAATCACTTTTTGCATCTTCGCTGATTTTTCTGTCTATGTTCGCCATTTTCGATCGAGTTTCACGAAACTGAAAATCTATTTAAAATTTAATTTCCTATACGCTCTTTTTTCTGTTCTTAGGTAGTGATTCTTGTATTCACTTCTCCGCAAAGCTTGGACTATTATGACTGTAGAACCAGGGGCACATTTGAAATGTGCGGACGAGTGGAACACTGACATAGGTATAATTCACGAGAATATTCTATAAGAACGTTACCATTCTAATTCATTAATGCCAATACATTCCTTACCTTATTGTGATAGGGCTTGTGATTCAGTACATGATGAATTTCTACGTAAAAAAAAAAAAAAAAAAAAAAAAAAAAAAAAAAAAGCAAGGTTACAAGGTAGTTAATTATTTTGTTTATTACAAAGTTAAAGTTTTTCTATTCATAGTTTACATTAGAATATATTTATACAGTACAATTACAGACTTAACGAAAAGACACTATAGTAATGCGCTGAAGAGCCAAAGAAACTGGTACACCTGCCTAATATCACGTAGGACCCCCGCTATAATGCAGAAGTGCCTCAGCATGACCGAGCATGGACTTCGTACTGTTCGAAGTAGTACTGGAGGGAATTGACACCATGAATCCTGCAGGGCTGTCCATAAATCCGTAAGGGTACGAGGGGATGGAGATCCCTTTTGGACAGCGCGTTGCAAGGCGTCACAGACATGCTCAATAATGTTCATGTCTGGTAAGTTTGGTGACCAGCGGAAGTGTTTAAACTCAGAAGAGTGTTTCTGGAGCCAATCTGGACGTGTGAGGTGTCGTATTGTTCTGCTGGAATTGCCAAGTCCGGCGTAATGCACAATGGACGTGAAAGAATGCAGGTGATCAGACAGGATGCTTACGCACGTGCCCCATGTCAGAATCATATATAGACGTATCAGGGGTCCCAATTCACTCCAGCTGCACATGCTGAAGACCATTACAGAGCCTCTGTCAGCTTGAACAGTCCCCTGCTGACATTCAGGTTCCATGGATTCATAAGGTTGTCTCCATACCCGTGCACGTCCATCCGCTCGATACAATTTGAATCGAAACTCGTCCGACCAGGCAACATGTTTCCATTCATCAACAGTCAAACGTCGGTATTGACTGGCCAAGGCGAGGCGTACATCTTTGTGTCGTGCAGTCATGAAGGGCCTTTAGTTCCGAAAGCCCATATCTACTATGTTTAGTTGAGTCGTTCGCACGCTGACACTTTTTGATGCCACAGCACTGAAATCTGCAGCAATTTGCTTAGGGGTTACACTTCGGTCACATTGAACGATTTTCTCCATTCGTCGTTGGTCCCGTTCTAGCTGGATCTTTTTCCAGCCGCAGCGATGTTTTGAGGTTTGATTTTGTACCCGATTCCTGATACTCAAGGTATACTCGTAAAATGGTCGTATGGGAAAATCCCCACTTGCTCGCTACCTCGGAGATGCTGGGTCCCATCGGTCGTGCACCAACTATAGCACCATGTTCAAAACCACTTAAATCTTGATAACCTGCCATTGTCACAGGAGTAACCGATCCAACAACTGCACCAGACACTTATCTTATAAAGGCGTTGCCGACCGCAGCGCCGTTTTCTGTTGTTTACAATCTCTATATTTCAATACACATGCCAGTACCAGTCTCTTTGGCATTTCAGTGTAGTTCGGAAAGCTTACTGTCAGCGACTAGCGACCATGGCGCAGCCTAGATCTTATACTTAATAATCTTTAAACATCGTAACAGCTTGTACAGCTACATTAGCTTACACATTGTTCATTTATTTATTGAAATAACTGCTTACTTGCGTTGTGATATTGTTGTAAGCAAGTGCTTATGACCGGTAGACTTCTTCAAATATTTTCAATGGAAAACATGGCTTTATTAGTAAATATCTATTAAATAAAATCACCTGTTTCGCGCCAGAGTGGCTGTGTTCCTCCTTCGTATCGTGCACTGACGTAACTGTCTCTCTCAGAGCTAGACACAGTGCCTCACCTCACCAACTACCGCCAGTACCAAATGGTCCATCGGCTACCTTAACCAGCGCCGAAACTCAAGCATTATTTACTGCCTGAGTTTATCGAATGCCACTTATACCTTCAGAAGCAATATACAATGTACCACTGGAAAATAAGGAAATACAGCGTGGTTTGCAAATGAGCTGTACATTACACACTGAGAAAATGGAAAATAGTGCTTATTTCATTAATTAGTTAACGTGCTGTTCAGAAGAGATCTCCCCCCTTCATATCCTCACGGATTTATGGACAGCACTGCCGGTTTCGTGGTGTCAGTTCCCTGCAGCACTACTTCAGACATTGTATTGTATTGTATGTTAACCAGGGGGCCTAGAAACGACGGAGAGGCTCCGTTTCCGCCGCATCCGCAGTGGTCCACAACCCAACGACGACTACCGCATTCCACTTCACCATTCCGCCACCCCATACCGAACCACTCTTTCACGGTTATAGTGCGGCTCCACCCCCGGTGGACCTCCCACCCCCCCTCCAGGAACGTCTCACACCAGATGAGTGTAACCCCTATGTTTGCGTGGTAGAGTAATGTTGGTGTACGCGTACGTGGAGAACTTGTTTGCGCAGTAATCGCTTCCATAGTGTAGCTGAGGAGGAATAAGGGGAACCAGCCCACATTCGCCGAGGCAGATGGAAAACCGCCTAAAAACCATCCACAGACGGGCTGGCTTACCGGACCTCGACACAAGTCCGCCGGGCGGATTCGTGCCGGAGACCAGGCGCTCCTTCCCAACCCGGAAAGCCGTGCGTTGGACCGCACGGTGAACCGGACGTGCACTTCAGACATTGGTCGAGTCCATAGCACTTCATGTTGCTGCATTTCTGCGCGTTCTTGGAGACCCTACACGATATTAGGAAGCTGTACCGGATTCTTTGGGTCTTCAGTGTAGTCTTGCCGTAAGAAATTGCTAGTTTTGAGCTAATAAGTGATTTAATGTTATATTATTATCAAACTACTGTGTTTTGCGTAAATAAACATAAGGGCATCTACGAATATCATTTCAAGAAACGTAGCTTCCCGCATCGTCACTTAGAATTACAGGGCACAGAGTTGCACTTTCCAGAGATCCAACATTGCTGATACTGCTGCTGCGAGGGACCTCATCTACTACAGTTTTTCTGCAAAGAAGGAAGCAAGACATCATTTGCCACGACTCACTAAGATAATCCAGCGTCGGATTGTCTTAATCTCTATAAATATCGAATGGGAAAGCACGCCTATTTATACTGTATGCCGCTTACGCCATCTTATACGGACTCACTAACTAAATCTAGACGCTTCTGGGGACTTACTAACAGTGAGGGGTCTTACAAGTGATATCAGTACTATCCAGTCGGTAAGCTCTTATCGTATGTAGTTTTTAGGACAAGGATATCTCTTTCATTGCAGTATAACAGACTTGCATCTTAGTTTTCAAGTTCCCTCTCTTCCCACTCCACCACCCCTCCTGTCATATGATTTCCTTGAAGTCTTTTGTTGTATCAAATGCTCTTGAGCATAAATACCAGGTTAATTTTACTCGCAAGTAGGAAGAATCTGATGGTTTTGTATCATGGTCCGAATGGACAGTTTTGGCAAGTTTACAGTTATCGCAGAGTCTGGCCGTGGGCAGTGGGTACAACAGAATCAATCACGCCTGCAACATACGGAGCACTGCTTTTATCTTACCGAGACTTGTTGAAATTCCAGTATGGAAAATACACAGGAAAGACGAAATGCTGATAGAAATAGAGGATGTCAGAAGCGCTATGGCCAAAACATTTGTGTACATAGATTGACGTGGAGGTGTTGAGCTATTACCATGTCTCATTTACTCATGTTGGTGCCATAAATTTCTTTTATCCGCAATTCTGTTCACACCTCTTCATTATTTGTTTGATTAACCCATCTAATTTTAGTGTTCTTCTATAGCAGCACACTTCGAAAGCTTCCATTACCGGAACATTTTGTCGTCCATCTTTCACGTTCGTAAAATATACAATATGCAACACGTAACATAAAATAATCTTGTAATAGGTGACTTCTTGCTGAGACAGTCTGCGGAAAACTATAGCCCGGCCGCAGACCGTATGGTTCTAGGCGATCGAGTCTGGAATCGCGCGACGGCTACGGTCGCAGGTTCGAATCCTGCCCCGGGTATGGATGTGTGTGATGTCCTTAGGTTAGTTAGGTTTAAGTAATTCTAAGTTTTAGGGGACTGATGGCCTCAGGTGTTAAGTCCCATAGTGTTCAGAGCCACTTGAACCATTTGGAAAACTATATTTATTTTCGTGTTAGGCGTCGTCGTTCTTAACTTCAGCCTAATTTCGTCTAACATACACATTGCTACTTACTTGTCATTTCTTGATAATATGTTTTACTGCTTCTAATCATTGATTCATCTCCATTTTCAATTTCGTGCCAAGATATTTATTTATTGTTCCGTTCCACTATAATTGGATTTTCCTTCTCCTTAACGGTTTTTCATGAAGTTATTGTTTCACTTTCATATCTTCTGAAAAATTCTGTACTCCAGACGTAAGAACCGTTTCTTTGTCCCGCATCAATTTCTATTACTAGAAAATCTTTCACTGTGCTCGTTCTTCCTCTTCCCTCTGAACCACAACGTACCTACTTCACGTCTCCTGTGTATATTTACATCTGAAGTTTGTGTTGCTCTGACCTTCACTAGAACGACTGGCTGAGTACTCACCTTCCCCTTCCCCCTCCACACCCATCCGTACGCACACACACACACACACACACACACGCACACACACACACACACACACACACACACATCTCATTACCGGGTCGGACAACCGACTCATAGGGGGAACCGACTTCAAGTACCATATCTGTCTTACTGGTCCGAGCGGTTCTAGGCGCTTCAGTCTGGAACCGCGCGACCGCTGCGGTTGTAGGTTCGAATCCTGCCTCGGGCATGGGTGGCTATGATGTCCTTAGGTTAGTTAGATTTAAGTAGTTCTAAGTTCTGGGGGACTGATGACCTGAGATGTTAAGTCCCATAGTGCTCAGAGCCATTTGAACCATTTTTTTTTTTTTTTTTTTTTTTTTTGTCATACTGGTCCCGGTGGAGGTTCGATTCCTCCCTCGGGCATGGGTGTGTGTGTGTGTGTGTTTGTCCTTGGGATAATTAAGTAGTGTGTAAGCTTAGGCACTGATGACTTAGCAGTTAAGTCCCATAAGATTTCACACACATTTGAACCTTTTTTGTCATACTGGTTTATGTTTTTCGTGGTTCACCTAAATACAGCTGCTAATTTATGGAGCGCTTCGTCGAAGAAGACCGCGGCAGTTCGCATTTCCTATCAAAGTCCTACCTGAAAAGTAAAGAAAGTTTAAGATTTGACTCTATTATAAGGTCGTTATGGATGTGATACTGCCGCCCGGAGTTGCCGTGCGGTTCTAGGCGCTACAGTCTGGAGCCGAGCGACCGCTACGGTCGCAGGTTCGAATCCTGTCTCGGGCATGGATGTGGGTGATGTCCTTAGGTTAGTTAGGTTTAAGTAGTTCTAAGTTCTAGGGGACTGATGACCTCAGAAGTTAAGTCCCATAGTAATCAGAGCCATTTGTACGCGTCTCTGCCCCCATCTCGATCGATTTCCAGTCCGAAGTATAATGATCTCAAATCCGACTCGACGCTACATTTTAGACATCGTGGTCGTCATTGTGGAGCAGCCGCCGAATCAGCACATGTTACCAGTATCCTCTGTCTTGCTCAAGTATTCGAACGGAGCGGAGTAGGGAGGCGGTCGCTACCGCCACGTCGCAATGGCGGCCCCGGCCCAATGTCCCCCGGGCTTTCATTCGGCGTACATTATCGGGGCGCGGCGCTGTGTTTTACCGCTAAAGGCCTTGTTTCTCGCACAACAGGCAGATTGCTTTGTGCAGGCGGGCTGCGCGCTGCGGCGCGGCACACAAAAGGCGCCGCCGGCCTGTGTGCACAGCAGCCGCCACAGCGCAGGCCTGATTACACCGCGACCACGACCACGACAGCGACCAGAGCGGACCGGACCACACTGGAGTGGGGCTCTGCTGCTGGCGAACCACTGCGCCGGCAGGACGTGGCCTCGATTTAAAATTGAAGAGACACCAGCTTCCGCTCCAGATCCCGGCTGTTTCGTACGCCGCAACACACGAGTGTCGCTGTCTCTTGCAGGCGCTGTTCGAGGCTCATCCGTAATTACATCGTGCTCTTCCTGATGTTTCCACCGAATTACGGTTCGTGGACACAGAAGTCTAGAGCACTTTATCAACCACCTCGAGAAGGCGGATTGGTGGCGATTACTGCCGCCTGAAAACACGCCAAGCCAACGTGTTCTAACTTCGCCACTGTGAATCGTTTTAGTCAGGACGTTACGTGTTTCTCGAAGCTAGATTCCGTCATTACATGTAATACAAGGAATACTTAAGCTATTTCAGTATGTCTTTTAGTTGGACTTTGCCCGCATCTCGTGGTCGTGCGGTAGCGTTCTCGCTTCCCACGCCCGGGTTCCCGGGTTCGATTCCCGGCGGGGTCAGTGATTTTGTCTGCCTCGTGAGGGCTGGGTGTTGTGTGCTGTCCTTAGGTTAGTTAGGTTTAAGTAGTTCTAAGTTCTAGGGGACTGATGACCATATATGTTAAAGTCCCATAGTGCTCAGAGCCATTTGAACCATTTTGAACTTGGACTTTCTTTTTATTTCTTTTGCCTGTGCCTTTTTCCCGCAGTGACGCAGGGTCGGCATGGTTAATTGTATTTTGATGGTTAATTGAAGGGGTGGCCGGATGCCCTTCCTACCGCCACCCCATACCCCTAGGATGGAATTAGTGTATCCCAACTGTCTGTGTCCAGTGTAAACCATTTTTATTTCTTTTGCCTGTGCCTTTTTCCGGCAGTGTCGCAGGGTCGGCATGATTAATCAGATTTGGAAAGGTTAATTTAAGGGGTGGCCAGAAGCCCTTCCTGCCGCCACCCCGTACCCATGAACGGAATTAGTGTGCCCCTACTGTCTGTGTCCAGTGTAAACCATTTTTATTTCTTTTGCCTGTGCCTTTTTCCGGCAGTGTCGCAGGGTCGGCATGGTTAATCGGATTTGGCAATGTTAATTTAAGGGGTGGCCAGATGCCCTTCCTGCCTCCGCCCCGTACTCCCAGGGCGGAATTAGTGTACCCCAACAGTCTCCATCAGTGTAAAACATGGAACAGTGTGAATGTGTTCAGATGTCTGCAAGCCGTGTAACTGAGGCGGGACATGGGGACCAGCCTGGTATTAACCTAGTGGGACGTGGAAAACCACCTAAAAACCACATCCAAGCTGGCCGGCACTCCGGCCTACGTCGTTAATCTGCCGGGCGGATTCGATCCTGGGCCAGCGCGCCTACCCGAGCCCAGGATGCAGCGCTTCAGCGCTCTCGGCTAACCTGGCGAGTATCTTTTACTTGGACTGTGGAAACATAATTTGTCCAAGTGGCGCCGTAGAGTTCGTGAATATTTGAATACAAGCATTTAAAAATATACTGATGAAGTAGATCGTTGTAGAAAACGTAATTTTGTTAGCAGAGACGTGATTGACTTAGTACTAGGTAATGCTTTTCGGTACAATCGCTTTTTGATGATAAAATCATGACCAGTTACAGTCTTCAAAGGCTACCTTCAGATAGTACGATAGGGGGCAGAGGGGCTTAAATTAACACCTGAAACAAGTGCAATTACTTTCACTAGGTCTAGTGCTGATATTAGTAAAATGCTATTTACATGCATATGGTTCATAGCATTGGGTGGCATTAGATGAACAAATGTTCTCACAATATCAACTAAACATAAAATCAGGAAGCAGGGAACTATAAAAATACAACCAAGTATATTTTTCCTTGCCTACTCTTTGCACTATATTCGCGCCTCCTCTGTAATACAACCTTCAGTTGTAAAAACTATAAATTTTGGAAGTTATTACAATAATATTTCAATCAGTTAGTCATCAAATATGAAACTAAAGCAGGTGGTAGACTTGGGTTTATTGATAGAATACTGGGGAAGTCCAATGACGAGGGTTGCCCAGAAAGTAATGCCCGCATTTTCTTCTGAGCTGAAAACAATGTTACGAATGAGAAACGGTACGTCCGCACTATATTCTGAAGTCTGCTGAGTGAGCGCGTCAAGTTCCCGTCATTTCCGACAGATAGCGTAGCTGCAGAACAGCTTCAAAATAACATTTGTCGGTGATGTACGTTGCAAGCAACGTGCCGTCATTGAATTTCTCACTGCAGAGAAAGAAGTTGTGGAGATCATTCACAAATCCTTGTGCAGAGTCTACGGAGCATCTGTTGTCGACAGAAGTACAGTTAGTCGCTGAATACGGAGGGTAAGGTGATCAAATGGCGGTTCGGCGGATCTCCACGATTTGCAGAGGTCGGGGAGACCATCCACGGCTGTCTCACCTCACATGCAATGAGCTGACGTCATTCGCGAGGACAGACGCATTAGACTTGGCAGTTGGCGCTGCATCTGTCAATCAGCAAACGAAGTTCATACTATAAACGTATCGTCGACAGGTCTCCAGAAGCAAGTTGGTTTTAAGAAGGCCGTCTTCGGCGCCATGTCCTCTAAATCTTCCACAAACAAATTGACGGCTATAGAGGATAATGGACTCCCCATAGCTACTCCGTCAGTTTGTTCAAAGTATTTGTCGTTAAATAAAATATGGTATCTTCAGATGGGAGGGATGCTCTAGATCGTTTCCTAGATCATTTTAATTGCCTGCAGGCCGGCCGCTGTGGCCGAGCGGTTCTAGGCGCTTCATTCTGGAACCGCGTGACCGCTACGGTCCTGCCTCGGCATGGATGTGTGTGATGTCCTTAGGTTAGTTAGGTTTAAGTAGTTCTAATTTCTAGGGGACTGATGACCTCAGATGTTACGTCCCATAGTGCTAAGAGCCATTTGAACCATTTTAATTGCCTGCATCTCAGTATTAAGTTCACGATGGAAGTTGTAAAGGTTGGAAAACTTCTGTTTTTAGATGTCTTTGTCTACATGAGGGATGATGGGACATTAGGACATCTTGTTTATCGTAAGCCCACGCATACGGACCGATATCGTCGTGCTTCAAGTTGTCATCCAACGTACCAACGCAACAGGGTCATACGTACATTGGTAAAAAGAGCTTACGCCATCTCTGATGCAGATAGTTCGACACAAGAACTGGACCATCTAAAAGCTGCGTTCAAGCAGAATGGTTATACTGGCAATCAGATCCGTCGTGCTCTGCACATTGAAACTCGCAGAAACCAAGCAAATCGGTCGCACTCCAACCTTCTGCGGGGAGCATATCTTCACAAATAGGAATAATTTTAAAGAAATTTAATACTAAAAGTGTATTCTGTCCGCCAGCTAAGACTAGAGCCCTGTTGGGCTCAGTGCAGGATGACTTAGGTTTGAGACAGCCCGGAATCTGCAAGATTCCCTGCACATTGCCAAAGTTTATATGAACAAACAATTCGTACGGTTCAGGTCCGTTACGTGGAGCATCATCGCCACACGCGTTTATTTCAGCGAGAAAAATCTGCCGTGACGGGACATTGTCCTACGGAATGACATAAAATGTTGTACGATGTGACACAAGTGGTTGCCCCTGCGTCGCGATATTGGGACTGTGTAGTGAAAGAAGCCTATGAAATCCGGCTATCTGACAGTATTGTAAACAGAGATAAGGGGTATCCTTTAAGTAAAGTGTTGAAACCTATTCTGTTTGGCATTAAGAAACATCGGTCCTTGTCTCGGACTTCAGAAACTGTCAATAGAATTTGATATGGATGTATTGTTTCCCCGTTCTATTGTGCCTGTCGCTAGAGGGCAGTTACACAACTGGCCATTAAAATTGCTACACCAAGAAGGAATGCAGCTGATAAACGGGTATTCATTGGGCAAATATATTATACTAGAACTGACATGTGATTACATTTTCACGCAATTTGGGTGCATAGATCCTGAGAAATCAGTACCCAGAACAACCACCTCTAGCCGTAATAACGGCCTTGATAGGAATGGGCATTGAGTCAAACGGACCTTGGATGGCGTGTACAGGTACAGCTGCCCATGCAGCTTCAACACGATACCACAGTTCATCAAGAGTAGTGACTGGCGTATTGTGACGAGCCAGTTGCCCGGCCACCATTGATCAGACGTTTTCAATTGGTGAGAGATCTGGAGAACGTGCTGGGCAGGGCAGCAGTCGAACATTTTCTGCATCCAGAATGACCCTTACAGGACCTGCAACATGCGATCTTGCACTATCCTGCTGAAACGTAGGGTTTCGCAGGGACAGAATGAAGTCTAGAGCCACGGGTCGTAACACATCTGAAATGTAACGTCCACTGTTCAAAGTGCCGTCAATGCGAGCAAGAGGTGACCGAGACGTGTAACCAATGGCACCCCATAACATCACGCCAGGTGATACGCCAGTATGGCGATGACGAATACAGGTTTCTAATGTGGGTTCACCACGATGTATCCAAACACGGATGCGACCATCGTGATGCTGTAAACGGAACCTGGATTCATCCGAAAAAGTGACCTTTTGCCATTCGTGCAACCAGGTTCCTCGTTGAGTACACCATCGCAGGCACTCCCGCCTGTGATGCAGCGTCAAGGGTAACCGCAGCCATAATCTCCGAGCTGATAGTCCCTGCTGCTGCAAACGTGGTCGAACCGTTCGTGCAGATGGTTGTTGTCTTGCAAAAGTCCCCATCTGTTGAGTCAGGGATCGAGACGTGGCTGCACGATCCGTTACAGCCATGCGGATAAGGTGCCTGTCATCTCGACTGTTAGTGATACGAGGCCGTTGGGATCCAGCACGGCGTTCGGAAACGTGATGGTACGCATTAGTCCTCCTTACACGAGGCATCACAACAACGTTTCACCAGGGAACGCCGGTCAACTGCTGTTTGTGTATGAGAAATCGGTTGGACACTTTCCTCATGTCAGCACGTTGTAGGTGTCGCCACCGGCGCCCACCCTGTGTGAATGCTGTGAAAAGCTAATCATTTGCATATCATAGCATCTCCTTCCTGTCGGTTAAATTTCGCGTCTGTAGCACGTCATCTTCGTGGTGTAGCAATTTTAATGGCCAGTAATGCATGTTCCGCACGACCTGTGGTCCCACTGGCGGTTTATAAAGGAGCCGCCGCGGCAAATTTGATTTCAATTCCGGCGAGATAATGCAACGGCCTACTTACCTGAAGATGGCGGACAGGTGGACCGCCGAAATATTGTGTCCAGATGCCGAATGTTCCTGCTAGAGGCCCGATATGAAGACGACGAATTATTACACTGTGAAATTTTACTGAGCCAGGCGAGGATGACTTGTCGCATCTCCCCCTATCACCACAGTCCCCGAATCGCAGAATTATTGAGCCTTTGTGATATACTTTGATAACATTAACGATCAGAGGTGTCAAAAAATTTAGCTGCATTAGACAGTACTTCATCAAATATTGGCTGACATGGAACCGACCGTCTCCTCTGAATTCTCACACCGGAAGTTGTGGGGTAACTGAGTCCGAGAATATTTAAATTCCCTCAGGAATAATTGTATATTACACCCTCACACACAAGCAGAATTCAAAAATGTATAACATGACAAATATTCACACCTCTGTCAAACTCTAAACCTTTTTCGCCTAACACATTTATTTACCAAACGCACTGTGCAAATCGTGGTGAGCCAATGTTTGCTAACGTTAATGTCGGACAATGCGCAACTGTTCAGAGCACAATAAACCGCATGAGGATTGGCGCAAAACAAAGAAACAAGAAAATAAAAAAGCAACATCAGTAAACAACACAAATAAATAGGCATAAGCGAGTGTATGAGAAATAAAGACTGAATAACTTTCGTCTCACTGATTATAACAGCAGTTATTTGCAATAATGAGGACTGTTTCGGAAGAAAGGAAAGCTGTACTTGCAAATTAACAACAGCCCTAAAACGAACTGATTTCATGAACAAAAGTTATTTTAAATTTTAATTCTGAAAGTTGCTGAAAAAGGCAGTTGAAAGTTAAGTGCAACTTCATTTATTCGGAAGATGATGACGACAAAAAGTAACATAATTCTCACACAATTACTAACTTGAATATAAAGTCTTTTTTTGGCAAATAGCGAGGGTTGAGCTCCGACATTGTAAGTCAGTCTTCACACAGCCGATGCTGCCGGCGAGTCGACGACGTCCGCGTGTTGGTCCATAATTTCTGAGTGTGTAGTTCAGTATTTATTGGCGTCTTCCTGATCCTCTCAGTCGTAGACGACAGTGGGGAATGTTGCAGGAACGCGCTGTTTTTATAGAATAATCGTAATTAGTGCGTCTACGTGCATCGACGGAAGTACGAAACGTTTCCTTCATTTAACTCTTGACGTATCCTGGCGTCATAATGTTTGTTAGCCGCCGGTCACAGTTTCAGTTTACGGTTTTCCCTTCGATCACAGCTACGCAGATTTCACAGATCAACCTTTAGCAATAAGACGGTGCATTAAGTTATTTGAAACTTGAATTAACAGTCCGCGGTACACATCATATTGTTTCTGATATATGTTAACGACACAGGAGACAATCTCAGAAGCCGTTTTAGATTGTTTGCAGATGATGCTGTCATTTACCGTCTTGTAAAGTCCTCAGATCATCAGAACGACTTCCAAAATGATTTAGATAAGATATCTGTATGGTGCTAAAAGTGGCATTTGACCCTGAATAAAGAAAAGTGTGAAGTTATTCACGTGAGTACTAAAAAAAATCAGCTAAATTTCGATTACGCGATATGCCACACAAATTTGAGGGCTGTAAATTCAACTAAATATTTAGGTATTACAATTACAAATACCCTAAATTAGTACGATCACATAGATAATATTGTGGATAGAGCAAACCAAAGACTGCAATTAATTGGCAGAACATTTTGAGCCGGCCGAAGTGGCCGTGCGGTTCTAGGCGCTTCGGTCTGGAACCGCTCGACCGCTACGGTCGCAGGTTCGAATCCTGCCTCGGGCATGGATGTGTGTGATGTCCTTAGGTTAGTTAGGTTTAAGTAGTTCTAAGTTCTAGTGGACTGATGACCACAGATGTTAAGTCCCATAGTGCTCAGAGCCATTTGAACCATTTGAAGAACACTTAGAAGGTGCCACAGGTCTACCAAAGATACTGCTTACACTACGCTTGTCCGCCCTATTCTGGAGTATTGCTGTGCGGTGTGGCATCCATATCAGGTGGGACTGACGGACGACATCAAAAAAGTACAAAGAAGGGCAGCTCGTTTTGTATTATGGCGAAGTAGGGGAGTTAGTGCCACAGACACGATACGTAAAGTTGGAGTGGCAATCGTTAAAACAAAGGCGTTTTTCGTTGCGACGGGAACTTCTCATGAAATTTCAATCACCAGTTTTCCCGTCCGATTGCGAAAACATTCTGTTGGCACCCGCCTACATAGGGAGAAATGATCATCACGATGAAATAAGAGGAATCAGGGCTCGCACAGAAAATAATTAAGTGCTCGTTTTTCCCGCGTGCCGTTCGAGTGTGGAACGGTAGAGAGGCAGCATGAAGGTGGTTCATTGAGCCCTCTGCCAGGCACTTTATTGTGAATGGCAGAGTAATCACATAGATGTAGATGTAGATGTAGATGTAGATGTAGATGTAGATGCAAACAACCCGTGGGCAAACTGTTGGTGCTCGTATGTTGGGTACTTCTGTAATCAAAGCAGCCGAAGTGTTTAGTGGTTCAAGAGGCACCGTACGAAGATTTATGCCGCATACAGTTGTCAGAGCGCTAACTAAAATGGGTGTTGAGAGATTTTCATAGTCGTTCAACACCATACGACACGAAGGGAGCTCCATAAATAGGGAACTACACAAGTAGGGTCTTCCAAAACCCACTCATCAACTATGCAAATGCCCGTAACAAGAAGATGTGGTGCCGAAGCCATAAAATCTGGGCTACGGAGCCATGGAAGGAAGCTATTTAGCGGCATGTGTCTATTTTTCACTTCTCAAGAGTGAAACATGACGGGGTTCTGCTGTTCATTCCACGGTTACTATACAATGTCGCGTTACTGCCAAGGATGTAATGATTATTTTGGTTGATCAGGCTCACCCCTTGGTACAGTGTTTGATGACCAGTGGTGATGCAGTATTCTAAGACGGCAGGCCCGCTGTTGACGCAGGTCGCCACGTCCAGGAGCACTCGGATGAGTTGTCGCACGTCCCCTTGCCGTATCGCGGTATTCCTTGGTCCACATGGTTATACTGCAAGGCCACATTTGTGCCAAGCATTACGTGACTATTTTTGGCTCATCAGGTCAATCTCATAGTGCAATGTGTTCGAAGGCGACAGGGCCTTGTTCCCTCAGTTCGCATAATTGAGAACTGATTTTGTGAGTATGAGGACGAATTTTCGAATATCCTCTGGCAACAATAGTCACCAGGCGTCAGTAGTATGAAGTGTTCGTAGTCTGCTATGTAAAGAAGAGTGCGTGATCGTACTCCACCTCCTTCATCGTTACCTAAACTTGCCACAGTTTTGAAGGAAGAATGGTATAAGATATTTTAAAATCCGCAAAGGAGATGCATTTGTCCCTTAAGAAGAGTGCCGAAGGGTTTCTTACATAGCCATAGTAATGTGTTTTTGTTGTTTCCATATTTTGTGCACCACCTATATATGTGACGATACACTGGCATCCGATCAAATCCTTTTTCATAAGCTGATTTCACTACTATTACCACTTGAGCGGCCATTAATTGAATTAATTCAACTTCAAAGCTCACATGGTGGACTAAATTATCATCTTATCACCCACTCATTTAGGTGATATGCATCTCTAGTGGAAGAGTCGTTTGGAAGTTCCTCAGTAGCTGACTTACCTGGAAGTCATTGTCAAACGAAACGAGGCGCGTGACTTGGGATAAAGCGTAATATCGTCTGTGAAAACATGAACGTGTTGAGGCAGATGTACCAATCCAAGACTTTTAAGATACTGTTTCATCTTTAAAAATTATCTTTCATTGTGTTCGCTCAGGAACTGCACAGTTATGAAGCTTTAGAAGCGAGATTTTACTAGGTTAAGGTTCTAGGCACCCTGCACCCCAAACTTCCTTATAGATCCATCACTTTATTTTGACCTGTGTGACACAACAGACTGGACTGTAAGGTATTTCTTGAAAACCACTCACATTAATATTCGTCAGCTCTAAATGATCGCCAGTAAGTAATGTCAAATGGTCTCAGCTATGTGATACAGCTCACCAAAGAAATCGACGGCATATACCTTAAATATAGATTTATCCCATCGGTCTGCATACACATACGACTGTAAATCACTCTCATTAGCCTAAATCTGCTTAAATTAATACAATATTTACTACTAACCTATTTGTAGGCATCGAGATAACTGCCACACATTCCCCTACACCAACAAACATTTGCCTCCTTCACCGATACCCAGAGGAAGCAAGGTGGGGAGGCTATGGACGTTCCGTTGCTCTTAAGCAAGGGAAAGTTTTCTGGACAGCGCATAGACTGATTCTGTGTTTTTGGACTCTGTTTCACACAAAACTCGCACTTGGATCGTTCTAACCCAGAGCACGAGTGAGGTCCCGCTAGCTCCATTGTCTCGGAGCTGCATGGAAAAAGTTATTATAGAACCATGACGTCCCGAACACACTGTGGCTTTCCCAAAATTATTACCTTGTCATGTAACAGCGTTGAGTATCACTCACGTAGTGCAATTGATGAATTATTTAAAGACACGTACCCTCTGGCCTCTTGTAGATCACTGGTACAGCTTTCGACTCGTCTTCGCCACACCATATCGTTGTCTGCTCATTCCACAGTTGAAATGTGCCAGTTGGCCATCAGCTTTCGTTCGTGAAGCATCAGGAGGCTAACAAGCCACATATTTAGCTCTTCTGTTTGTTTTCATAGTTCCATTCTTAAATTACTTGCGTATATTTGTGTTTGAGAGACGTAGTATAGCGTTTTAGCAACTGTAACGTGTGCATTTGAGCAGTCTGTAACCCAATGACCATTTTTTTTTTCGGGAGGAGGGAGGGGGGTGGGGGCGGCAAGTGACCATTCACCACAGTTGAGCCCGCATCTCGTGGTCGTGCGGTAGCGTTGTCGCTTCCCACGCCCGGCTTCTCGGGTTCTGTTCCCGACGGGGTCAGGGATTTTCTCTGCCTCGTGATGGCTGGGTGTTGTGTGATGTCCTTAGGTTAGTTAGGCTTAAGTAGTTCTAAGTTCTAGGGGACTGATGACCATAGATGTTAAGTCCCATAGTGCTCAGAGCCATTTGAACCATTTTGAACCACAGTTGAGCCAGCGGCCAGGCTACATTACTAAACCACCAGAAGACTAGCTAGTAACATATTTAGCTTTTCTCTATGTTTACATAGTTTCATCCTTTAAGTTAGTTGGACAGACAGGATGGATGCGCGCTATGTGCGGACGCAGAAGGGGCTGACCGTAGTTCGCGAGCAGCTGAAGACGCTTGTGGACACAGGCTGTTGCTTCAGGATGTGGCAGCAGAAGAGAAACTGCCGAGACTCATGGGACACCTAAGGTGTCGCTTGCTTCGTCCACTGAATCTGCTATCTGGCCACAGAACTCGGCATGAGGTTCCATGCTCAACTGTAGGTTGAGTGGGGAGTTGTTACGCGGTTGCTGTGCTCGAGATGGAGACTCAATGTGGAGGCTGGCCGTCTAACCTCTTCCATTGACTCAGTGATTGTACGGGTGATCGCTCCTCCAGCAAAGTCTGAACAGGCACACGGTGGGAGCGGTTTCTTAGTTATCGGGAGATCCAATGTTACGACCTTTACGGAGCTTCTTAGGGATACAACGAAGCGCCCAGGGCTGGATAATATACCATTCTGCGCTCACTGTGTCTGTCGGAAGGCCACATGCGAGATGTGGGGGAGTCCCTGCCTGCCGTGGGTGCGAGGTGCTCTAGTCGGCAAGTTGTTACTCATGTCGGTGCTAGGGACGCCTGTCGCTTGATTTCTGATGACAACCTCAGTTGCTATGGGAAGTTGGTGGAAGTGGTGAAGACTGCTGGTCTCTCTGGCAGGCCACAAACAGCTCGCAATTGGCAGCATCTTACCCAGAGTCTTTTGGGGTCCTTTTATTAGGAACCAATTGGTCTCTACCAGACCGATGCTTCTGTGGCGGTCATGGCTGCAGATCTAGGGACCTGCGCTATGGGTTGTAGAACCTCCTTGGTGTATTAGGCATGTACTACGCAAAGGGAACAGTTACTCGAGTAGTAAAAAACTTGTGGGGTGCACACGTGGGTTTTTTAGTCTAGGCCAGTCGATATGCAGAGAGCGAAATCAGGTTGTGGACAACGTAGAAACACACTATAAAAATTTCAACAATACATTATTGAAGGATTCATAACAAAGTTCCTGAACTTACTGCCCTTCAGGAAAGTTGTAGCGCTCAAATAATTCTCGATACTGAAAGCTGGCTGCAACCTGAAGTAAAAAGCTCCAAAATATTTGGCAAGGGGTGAAACGTATATCTAAATTACAGATTTGACGCCTCAGGGTGGGTAGTGTTCATGTCTATCGAGGTCGGAACTGAGCCTGACTGTGAAGTTATCTAAACACGAGTAGCAGGCCCAGGCGAAGTCAAGTTAACTATCGGATGTGTTTAGGGGCCACCTAATTCTGCCGCAAAAGTTGTAGAGTCAGTCTACGCACAGTAGCGAGGAAATACCCCGATCCTGCAGTATTGGTTGAGGTGACTTCAGTCTACTGGGTGTAAACTGGGACGGCTAAGGGTCCACTGCGGGTGGTACGGAAAACGGTCTTGTGAGGTACTTTCGAACATGTTTCCGAAAACTGCCTTGGACTGTTACGAGGGCGTGCTTCAAAGAAATACCTCTCAATTTTCTATGTGAAACCACTTAAAGGTTTTCAAATAACACAAAATCTATTAATATTCTACATCTTTATTTTTCTTGTCAAAATATTTCTGAACGTAGTCAACCAGGGACGGACACATTTCTTCAAAAGAAAGACCACTTTCTTGATACCGGGACTGTAGATTTTTTGACTTTGTTGACGGAGCCACAACCTGACCTCCGCTTGCACCCCTGCATCACTGTCAAAATGGTCCTCGAAGGTTTTCTTTAAGTTTTGCCAACAGATGAAACTAGGGTAGGGTCAAGTCGGGAATGTTTGTAGGATGATCGATGACAGCGAAACCAGGAATCAGATCGTTGCAGATATCGCCGGTCCCGTGTATGGTGTAGCATATCGTGTTTAATGAAAGGATTCCCTAAGTGCGAACGTTCCCTTCGAATTGAAAACGCGGCCATAGCACGCTGTTTCTCACCACCAACCAAGATACATTACACACCGTCATGGTACACGCTACGATTGTGTGCTCTCTACTGGCAAAGAGCTGCAAGGATGAAGAAACGAAAAATAAAGATGTAGAATGATACTACCGTTTGATTTAGGAACCTTTAGTAATTTTCACACGAAATATTCTGAGACATTACTTTACAGCACACCACCGTAGTCAGGCAACCCACACGCAGTTTCAATTATTTAGATCTTGTAGCTATAAACATGATTGACCTTATAGTCAGTGACAGTGAAGAGGCAAGAATTAGTGAGAATGTTGTCCTCATAGATATGGTGATTACTAGAATTAATAAATCCATCAAAAAGGCAATGAGAGTAGTTACGCTAGGAAAAGCAAGTATGAAGCTGTTAGAATCCGATTTAGATAATAAATGGACATCGTTAGTTCCAGTACAACGTGGGAGTAGATTAAAGCGATTGTATTTCGAGCTCAGGAGACGAACATGTCGTGTAAGTGGATTAAGGATGGAAAAGACACCTCGTGGTTTAATGATCAGATTCGGAAAATACTGAGGTAATAGAGAATGCTGCACTCTCAGTTCAAGAAGGAACGTGCAGATGTATACAAGAAAACGTTAGTAGGAATTTATGGGTCTGTAAGATCAGTGCTCGATGCATACAGCAACTTCCACCGTTGTTTGACCGTCGCACAGACTCCCTCATGGAGCACATAGAAATAAACATCACTGATTCAGAGCAGCAACTGGAGGAGCTGAAAACAAATAAGTCGCCGGGTCCAGACAGAATTCCAAGTCGGTTTTAAAGGGAGTACACTGAGGCATTGGTCCATTAATTAGCTTGTATTTATTGTGAACTCTCGCCCAGCCCAAAGCGCCAAGTGACTAGAAAAAAACGTAGGTAACTTCGGTATGTAAGGAAGATAGCAGAGGGGTCCCGCATAATTACAGACTAATATTCTTAACACAGGTTCGCTGCAGAATTCTTGAACACATTCTGAGTTAGAATCTAAGAACTTTCGTTGAGACAGGAAAACTGTTGTCGTTGCCTAGCGTGTCCATTACTGTCTCACAGTACGTGTCACTCTGTATCCTTCAAATGAAACCCATCACAATAATACTCTAATTCATGTTTCTCTTCGTCATTTAGATGCTCCCTTTGCGTATCGTCTCTGACACTTAGCAATGTGAGCGTCATAATCTTGGGCCTGTTCTGGCGTTTCTAGTAAATTTCTTACAGTTGCTTTGCTGCAAAGCGTTTTATAATTAAACACACACAACTAACATCACATCGTGTTTTGCACTATAACATTTTTCCTTTCTGGAATCACCCCGGTTCTTTTAGTCAGAGCCTTATGATTTTTCAGCACGTCGGTCTTACCGTTTGCTTTTGAGACTTTCAGTTTCCTTGCCGTGCCTTCCCCTATGTGGTTCTCCATCACTGGTTATTTGGTTCGTTCCATTACTTGCACTGCCAGTATGCTGTCCTTTCAAAGTCCGATTACGTCATTTTTTTCCCATGGTACTCGTTTACCATACCCTCGTCTTCCTGACAGCCTTTTCGAGCCCCATCTTTACAACAGCCTTTCGTGGTTCGGTGTGTTCCTATGGCACCTCCCTTACCGATACTGTCAACCACTTCACGTCAACCCATTTAGTTCTAATCGTATCTTGCTGCATCAGTGGAAACTTCCTGTCTGCGTAGGAAATTTCTGCCTACCGAACCACTGTTCGCTTCCTTAAAACGGGAAATCTGTAATCTCCCACTACATTACCGTCTATTCTCTAACTCATTAACGCTCTTCCAAGTATGTTCACTGTACCATGTGTTACTCCTTTTCACATCCATACCTGTTGCTTCTTTATCGGTATATGGTAGTGACAGATTCTTCTTTAGTTGAGGAATTAGGGCTACTTTATCTATAAGGAAAATCGATTCTATACCGAATTATCTACAATTGGTCGATAGTACGTCATTTTCTGCCCTGCAGATTACAAGAGGTAACTAGTTGCCGGTTGTAGCTAAACGCTTCATGTTTTCCAAATATCATGTTTGCCTTTCGATCTGGTCACGTACTCTGGCTAGCTCCCAAAGCTGCGACATACAATTAAAATATTAAAATATACACTTTGTGACAAAAAGTATCCGGACACCCCCAAAAAAATACGTTTTTCATATTAGGTGCACTGTTCTGCCACCAACTCCCAGGTACTCCACGTCAGCGACCTCCCTAGTCATTAGACAATCTTGAGAGAACAGAATGGGGCGCTCCACGGAAATCACGGACTTCGATCGTGGTGAAGTGATTGGGTGCCACTTGTGTCATACGTCTGTACGCGAGATTTGCACACTTCTAAACGTCCCTAGTTCCACTGTTTCCGATGTGATAGCGAAGTGGAAACGTGAAGGAACACGTACACCGCAAAAGTGTACAGGCCGACCTCGTCTGTTGACTGACAGAGACCGCCGACAGTTGATGAGGGTCGTAATGTGTAATAGGCAGACATCTATCCAGACCATCATACAGGAATTCCAAACTGCGTCAGGATCCACTGCAAATACTATGACAGTTAGGCGGGAGGTGAGAAAACTTGGATTTCATGGTCGAGCGGCTGCTCACAATCCATACATCACGCCGGTAAATGTCAAACGACGCCTCGATTGGTGTAAGGACTGTAAATATTGGACGACTGAACAGTGGAAAAACCTTACGTGGAGTGACAAATCATGGTGCACAATGAGGCGATCAGATAGCAGGGTGTGGGTATGGCGAATGCCCGGTGAACGTCATCTGCCACCGTGTGTAGTGACTACAGCAAAATTGGGAAGCGGTGGTATTATTGTGTGGTCGTGTTTTTCGTGGACAGGGTTTGCACCCCTTGATGTTTCGAGTGGCACTATCACAGTACAGGCTTACATTGATGTTTTAAGCACCTTCTTGCTTCCCACTGTTGAAGAGCAATTCGGAGATGGCGATTTCATCTTTCAACACGATCGAGCACCTGTTCATAATGAATGGATTGTGGCGGAGTGGTTACACGACAGTAACATCCCTGTAAGGGACTGACCTACACAGAGTCTTGCCCTGAATCCTATAGAAAACTATTTGGATGGTTGGGAACGCCGACTTCGTGCCAGGCCTCACCGAGCGACATCGATACCTCTTCTCATTGCAGCACACCGTGAAGAATGGGCTGCCATTCCTCAAGAAACCTTCCGGCACATGATTGAACGTATGCCTGTCATCAAGTCCAAGGGTGGGCCAACACCATACTGAAATCCAGCATTACCGATGGATACTTTTGATGACAAAGTGTACGTACTAAGGTCACTAGAATAAGCGGACCGTGAAGTGCCTGCTGTGAGGAGCTGAAACAGTAGCATTTCGGGAATTAAGAAGCCGCTTCGAGTGTACTTAATCTTTTAATTATAGGATCACAACCCGTTTCGTGGCACTGGAAACGACTTCGTCAGGTGTCATGCAAGTCACAAGAGCTAAGTAACCCGGACTATGGAACAAAACATTCGTTTTCAGACCAGACTAATAAAGCGCTAAACGACGGTAGTCAACCATTCAAAAGCAGCTGATCGTAGGGATCTAAGTCCAAAATTGTCATTGGACCCACAACTCCAGTCTATGCCCATTCCCGGAACAAGAGACGTCATCACTTACTGTGAAACCTTTTATGATTTCTTAATAGAAAGTGGCTTCTTAATCCCCAAGATGATTTGTCACAGCTATGGTTGCCGTTTCTACAAGGTTTTCGGAAGCAGTAACAACTCGACTGTTTCACAAACATTTTCGTAACGAACGCGAAGAATGTAACCTCAGTCGCCAAATTCTCTTCCCCAGGTAACCACTGATGAACTGTGATCATAGATTGATACGGCATGAAAGCCAAAAGTTCCAAGACAAACGGAAAAATCTCCTTATTTGATATCGAGAAGATTATTCCACTGATTCTGTGCCGGTTCAGTTCTATTTGTTTTATACTTTAATCTGTTTTCCAGTGCATTATCCTTTAATGTTTTGTTCTCACTGTTATGTCAGTGTCATTTTCCCGTTCGTGTTTCGACGATATCTTGTCATCATCGTTATACGTAAATTAGGTTATTTGTATGACTGACAGTCGAATGTACAATCAGTTTTAGGCACATTCTTTACTCATAAATAGCGTTGAATTGTACCTTTCACTAGTGTATAAACGAAGAGAAAAACTTTAGTTTTCAAACTGTGTGAAAAATTTCATGAAGACAAAGAGAGCGGTATTACTGCTAACCTTTTATTAGCTCGTTAGCTGCGTACATAGTGAATCGGCGCCACCTATGTTAGATTCTCTGCCAAGAGTAGTCCTGCTAAAGTTCTCGATACGTGCTCAGAAATGACCAACATGAAAGAGAATAGCTAAAGACGTAGTTGGGTACTGTGCCGACTGCAGATGAAACGAAGAACACTAAATTGTTGGAAAATGTTCGTTGCATTCGAGAGCAGTGAATATTTGCCGATGCAGAACTGCCTCGAGAAAAGGAAGGCAAAAAAAGAGAGGAAGGTGATATTAGTCAGGTGGTTGTGAATAGTGCAGCTCCTTTTGGCTGCCAACTCGCAACGACGTAAGCTCCATTTAGGGACAGCCCAATTCATAATTCAATTAAGGGCTCTCTAATAGACGGCTGGCAGCTCGGCGCGGCGCAGTTGCGCAGCGCACGTGCGCACCAGGAGCCGCGAGCCCGCAGTGTTGTCTGCCGGCGCCATTGTCCGCGGCGGGCACTCGATAATTAACGCTGTGCGCCCAGCTGGCTCCCCGTCTTCCACAAATGAATCACAGTCACCGCGCGCGCCGCGCCGCTGCCGCTACCAGCCAACAGCTGGCCGTAAGAGCCGGCCGCAGTGCTGTTGAGCTGAGACCTTCTAGTTACCTGCGGTGCTCAAGCACTTGTACTATGTTTTTGACGCGTCTTTCGCATACGGGATATTAGTGGCATAGGTACAGTTGATTGGATAATATATGGAGTCACTTCAGTGCATTAAGTGTTTTTTTTTTCTCTTCGTTTAACAATGTTCCCACAAACACATCACACATTATGAAGGGCTTATTTCAATAGTGGTACTAGTCCATTTTTGTTCATTGTGAGATACAGAGTCCTGAAGTTAAATGAGCGCTGAAAAATCTGCAGTTGAGATACCAGAAATATTCAACCATATGTCTTTTTGCTAGAGATGAACCTCTCTTTCTGTTTGTTTGGATTATTAATTTCAGAAGCATTCTAGGCAGAAAAATGGAGGTAATGGACTTGTACCACTCTCGAAATAAGCCCTTCGTATGAATCCTGTTGTCATGTGCACTGTAGTACTTGCGCCGTGGAGCAGGCTACCCGTTCAGCATCCTCGCGTCCACATCTCAATACCTGAAAGTGCTGCTTGATAAATTTTGAAAACATTTCTCGAGCAGAAAATCAGTGGTCTAGCTAAATACTTTAAAAATGAACTAAAAAGCAGCGTGGATCGCAAGAAAATATTTATTTTCAATGGCAACTGATTTAGGTCGTATTGTGACCGTCTTCTGATCATTTGTCCTAGGATGATAGACGCTGGCAGTCAACGAAGCAGATATTGTGCCTCAGAGCATTCGACGTTTGTGGAACCAAGATACCTGCTCTACTTACCGTCACCATCTATCATGGTACAGATAGCCTGAAGGTGGTCACATCATAATGCAGTTTATGGCGGGTCATGGCCCATCGAACATGGCCGGTGTGAGGTGGAGGTTACACCATTAAGTTAAGTAGTGGTTTAGACTTTGTACACATGTACTGTTTGTGTTTTCCCTTTTATTCGTTTATAAATGTATAGTCATGGTGTTCTTTTAATCATTGAGAAAGGTCTTTTTAGGCACTTGTGGGTTTTATTGTTCTGAAGAAGGTGTAGTTATCGACGCCGAAACTTAGGTTAACACCAGGTGCTTTTTACGCAATCGAGGCGGGTTTCTAGTTTTTTAATACATCATAATTCGGTTGTCTGCCTTGCGCCAGGTTTTAACTGCATAGCCCTCCATGCTTCTCTGTCTTCTTCGTTCCTCTTCATTCTTTGGTACCCTCCTTGTGGCCTGCTGACACCATCTAGCATTTGGAACCTTCTTCTGCCCTTTTTTCTCTTTCTCGGAACGAAACTTTCAATAGCCTCTACTAGAAGGCAATATCTTCTTAGATTGTGACCTACCCAGTTTAGTTTCTTGTTCTTCACTAACCGACAGAAATTGTTTACCATAAAATATATATTTTGCAGTCAAGACTGGTTTGAATCCACTTTTAAACCATTAATGGCTTGCTTGTGGGTCGTTGTTTGATGTACTAACCAACCTGAACATCCTACTCGGAATAGCTGTAGTTATTAGCCTGACATTGAAGTAAATTCTGATGCAATTTTGTTCAGTACACTGCTCTCAGTTATCAGTAGAAATATCGGCACTTATAACCTTAACATCCAACGTGGCACGATTCCTATTTGGGTATGTTACCACCTGTTATGTGGTCTCTTCGAGATGCCTGCAGTAAATGCGGAAGAGTAAAATACGGTGACTTTTTTAGCAAAAGTGTCCAGACAGGACCAACGTGCTTTTATTCTTTCCATGGACAAACACCAGTAGACACCATTGGAGAATTGAAGAAAGTGTAATGGGCAGTATTTTTGACGAAAACCACTGTTTAGGATTGGTGTGCCCAGTTCAGTGCTGTTAACGATTAGACACACGACGCCAGCCGCTGCGGGAGGCTGGACATTCGGCATTTGTATGCTCGAGATCTCGCCCTACAGTTCGGATCTTTCTCATGGTTATCACTTCTTTAATCCCTTAAGAAAGGCCTAGAAGTGTCGACATTAGCGAGGATTTGAAGCAGGAATTTACAAACTTACGTAGCAGGCAACGGTGTTTTCCCAAACGTGTATCTTCAGACTGGTGCGTCGGTGTGGATAATTGTTTCAATTCTCACGACTCCTGTATGATCTCTGAACGTAAAATTTATGGTCGCCGCTTGTACAGTGCTAGCGATTAAAACTGCAGCTACAGAAAGGAAGTGTAACAAATGAATGAATTTATAGTGTGGTACAAAGTATTCGTGATTAAATTTTATGGTGATATGGGGTACAAAGAGTGTGAAATTTAGTGCATTGAGCTACCACGTACAGCGGAGGAAATGGCGCCGGCCGGGGTGGCCGAGCGGTTCTAGGCGCTGCAGTCTGGAACCGCGCGACCGCTACTGTTACGGGTTCGAATCCTTCCTCGGGCATGGGTGTGTGTGATATCCTTAGGTTAGTTAGGTTTAAGTAGTTCTAAGTTCTAGGGGACTGATGACCTCAGATGTTGAGTCCCATAGTGCTCAGAGCCATTTGAGCCGTTTCCGGAGGAAATGGTTCTAACCTGTCTGGGTATCGAACTGAACTGAGTGTGGATGACAGATACGGTTATGGCAATCTATATTGCTTCAACACTATGCCAGAGTGAATCAGTAATCGAAACTGACAAATGCTGACATGTCAGTCTGTCGGAAACATATGAACAGTTATTCTCAGTGGGTAAGAGATTTGTAAAACGTGCTGGGCAAACCAAGATTTGAATATTACTTGCAAATGTGAAACGCTGGTATATTTATAACCAGTTTAAGCGTCAGAATGTTAAATCCAAACATGCAAAGTGCATGCATGTTAGTGGCCGCATGTTAGTTTGTGACACGGTGTTCCATTCTTGTTGGACTTGGTCGGTCAATAGAGGAACGGTTAACGCTGTTTGTGACTGATGCTGCAGTTATCGTCCCATGATTTCCCGTATGTGCTCGATTGGATACGCATCAAGTTGGCTCTCTGGGTTACAACAGCGGTATGTGGGTGAGAGTTATCCTGTTCGAAAACACCCCCTGAAATGCTGTTCATGAATGGCAGCACAACAGGTTGAATCACTTCATTGACGTAGAGGTTTACAGTCAGAGTGTGTGTGGGGTGACCAGAGAATGCTCTTGGTGCCATGCGAAATCGCACCAAACACCACAACAGCATGTGTCTAGTACGCAAACAGTTTGGTTGCAGCCCCTCAGCTAGCCTCCTTCTGATCGACCCACGGCCATCCTGCACCGAGGCAGAACCACCTTTCACCCGAAAGATCTCCACCCTGCCCTCCAGTGAGCTCTTGTTTGACACCACTGAAGTCGCAAATGGCGATGGTTTGTTGTCAGTGGGACGCTTATTACAGGGCGTCTGGCTCGAAGCTGTCCTTGAAGTAACCAATTTGCAAGAGTTCGTTGTGTCACTATGCTGCCAACGGTGCTCAAATTGCTGCAACAGATGCAGTACAATGCGCGAGAGCCCCACTCCAAAAACGATGGTCTTCCCTCTCGGTAGCGCTACGTGAATTTCCGGAGCCTGGTCTTCTTGCAACCGTGTAGCTCATGGCCACCGCTGCCAACAACCGTGTACGGTGGCCACATTCCTGCCAAGTCTTTCTGCAGCGTCGCAGTATCGCAGAGGGAAGATCAAGGTATTCGTAGCCCTGCTATACAACTCATAGAGAGGTGTAGATAACGGCGTCTTCATCGCCTAAGAAGCATTCTATACTAATATCAACTCACGAGGTCTAGTCTGAAACGTAGCTTACTTTCACGATTGTTGCAGTGTGTATTTAAAGTAAATCAATTTGCAGCCTCATAGTGGCGCTACTAACGCCACTTTAATGGTACTGGCGCGAAATTTGAATAGACATCATCTTTCCGATGTAGAAACATGACCGCTAGTTTTCGTTTATGTCGTACAACTCCTTCTTGGAGATGCGATTTTTATTTCCGTCAGTGTATTTCAACCATTAGTAGTAGCGTATCGGAAGGCATACAGGTTTTTTTCTCATTTTTTTAAAAAGCTGTTGATCTAACTATGAAAGACACGTTTGGAAATGAAAATGTCGTAATGCATAGTTCCTGTAAATCAAACAACGAGAAGCATGGTTACGAATTAAGACCTCTTACGGGATCGCTCGACGAGGTATTACAGTGGTAGCTAGGTAGCTAGTTTCGTGTTCCATGGATCATTTTGCACGATTTATCGTAATGGTGTGAAACGAGAAGTTTTACATTCACATCATAAATTAATTTGCGAATATCGTTACATGTTTGATATTTATAACGCTTTTTTCAAATAATGATATGAATTGGTCATGGAAAAGACACTGGACCCTGGACTCGCAATCGGATAGACGATGGTTCAAATACATCTGGGCATGCGAGTTATGGTTCCCCGTGGTATCTCTAAATTTCACAAGGAAAATATAGGGATGGTTCATTTCAATATCGCAAGGTCGAGTTCCTACCAAATCTTTCTTTAAACCTAGTCTATATTCCATCTCTATTTACTTAGTCGCCAATTGTTTGCCATGTCGTAGTTTTCTTTCTTATTCTGGAATTGGGTCATCAATGTCCGTAGGAATTTTCATCACAAGAATTCATTCCATGCTCGTACCGTTACTCGACTTTATGAATGACTACGAGGAAAAGACGGGATGGTCAGAAAATGTGTGAAATGCGTGTAGGGATGTTACAGGGCTGGTTGTATTGAGACATAAATGTTATGAAAAAAATTCGATACGTTGCTCCGTTTCCGAGTTATTTATCGTAGAATTTAGCCAATCGGGGCGCGCTCACACTCAAGCGGCCTGCCAGGGGCGGTGTTGCCCAACGAGTGCTGTGTCTCGTTAGCTGAAACTTGAATTTACGCGCGCGGCGATCTGATTGGCTAACTTCAATGCTAAATAACCCGGAAACGGCGCAACGTATCGAATTTTTTTCTTAACATTTATGTCTTAGTACAACCTGCCCTGTAACATCCCTACAAGAATTTCACACATGTTCTGACCACCCTGTATACACACGATTCAATGCAGCTCGTTAACTATCATCTCAGGGATTGGGTGGAATATACAGTATAGCTCCTATACTTCCTTCCTTTCCCACGAAAAACCGACTCGACTGAAATTCCTCTTTCCTCGGTGGTGTTAATATTTATTATACCGATAACAACACTTTGCCAACAATTTGCAGTCATACTTGTATTGCAGGATGCGATGCAACTGAAGAACATTGCTCAGTACTGGTTAATGTTTGTGAAAGTAAATACGGAATATTTAAGTACGTCCCACTGTCCAGGAAAAAATGACAAATTGCTTTCAAGTGCACTTATTATTCATCTTACCACATGTTAGAAGTCATATCCAGGCTTGCGTTCTTTTTGACACACTTACTGCGTCAAACTGTGCTTATAGCTGAAATTTAAGGTTAGTTGCATGTTACTAACATCGATGTGTTCATGGTTGTGTGACAGATTGTGGATGGCAACGCCAAAACGGACGTAAGCAACCGGAAGGATCCAGGAGTGTTTTGCGGTGAGACTGAACAACCACAGACGTTCATTTCTGAGACGAGCTTCGTCAAGGTGGTGTTCCACGCGGACAACTTCACGGACCAGACCTACTTCAGCTTTGACTCACGTGCCGAGCAGCAGCTGGAAGTTTACCTGCGTTATGGGCAGCATCCGGAACTCTACCCCAACAGGAGAGGGGAGGTCATACCCGGGTACGTAATCCCACGACTAATGGAATTGTTCTGTTCCAGGTAGGTGTTGTGACAAGCATGTATAATATTGCTATGACTTCTGTTACTGTATCCACCTTGGTGGACTATTGCAGCTACTCCGACTTCCTGGAAGATTTACCTGCAAGTTCAGTGGCACCACAGTTTTGTCAATAGTGTTCATGTGAGCGTTGACACGAAACTTATCATCAGGCCTAACTCTCGGGATGGTGCTCTATTGTTACCCAGCATATACGCGAACTGGAGCACGGAGCTGCACTTAGATCCTCGTCATCGTTTAACACAGCAAGGCAAAGGTACACTGAATCACTTTCCAGCGGAGTGAGGGCTAGTTTGAAATTGTATGTAGGACCTGGATCCGAACCCAGAACCCTGCTTTTAGCTTGCAACGTTATTGACTGAGCTATTGTGGAACGACTAGTAAGGCGCACTAGTAGCTTCTGTTGTAGCAGTTCCTCCTCCCTGTTTTCCAAATTTCACAGAAGCTCTCCTCCGTTCCCTGCCGGCTTACATCTCTAGGAAGGAAGAATTAGGTGGAGCAGTAAAGACGGCAAGATTTTGTAGTAGCTTCTCAGGTGGCGGGCGCACTTTTAATCTGCAAAGTACTTTCAGCTTTGTAGACAAATTAATTTATTCCTAGAACGCAAATCCGGCAAAGTATGAAAGAGAGCTTCAGTGGAAAAATAATATAGCCATTGGATATTGTGCGGCCGACTAATAGATTTCCTTTATTTTCTTGCAGCAACAATCACAAAAGCATTTCAGATTGTCGTAGCCGGTCTCGACCGACTAGTGCATTTCATGAAAAACTGTAAAAACACTTGCGGCTTGAGGTGACGTATCATTCCTGTTGCAATGTCAACACAGGTTTATAAACTGAATGTTACAAGGCATTTGAAGTACGAGTACTTATTGATATTGCCGAAATGAAATAAAAGAAGAGCTTTTGTGAGTTCCAAAAAATAATAATCAAGCACTGGCAGAAATGTGTGGATGGATCACATAGCAGCAATAGCAAGTTTCTGGGATGGAGTCTCGGACTGATACGGTTTTAATCTGTCAGGTATTTTCAGAAACGAAAGTAGAGAATAAAATCTGAACGAAAGCTAATTAGGGGAAAGTTCTGTACCTAGAGGTCAATGTATCTAGGATCACAAGACTTTTATTTGGTCGGTGCTTAACCCTAATCACTAATTTTAGAATCACATGAAGGAAAGCACACTAGAGGCCGCAACAAGGATTTTCCGTCAGTTTATGTACATTTTGTTATTTTGTTTAGTGCAGCATTTGTAAATAGTTCGGCGTTTTACGCATGTAAGTTCTATATTGTACGTTAAAGCTCTTTGAGGTAGTATCCAAACGGAAGATGGAGGGCGGACAAAGAAAAGGAAAGAGAAGGACCTGATGTTAACAGTTGATTCGTGTGTGTTTTTGCCTGGGCGAGAAGTAAAAATATGTACCGGGCCGGGACTCGAACCCAGAATCTTCTACTGCGTTAACCACTGCGCCATCCGGACAGTACCTCGAAAATGCACGGACAATATCGGCGCAATCACCGGCCGAGCCACGCTACCAGCTAGCGCCACCTACCCGCAGTCCCTGTTTATGTCTTCCATTATCGCTAATTTTTAGATTCCCGCCGGAAGTCGAACGGTATTGTGCATTCACAGTTAAGGTTGTGCATCCATTGCCCATCCACGCGAATCAGTTACATGAATGCATAGTGTCTGTTCTTTCAGACAGGGGGGAAAATGAAAGGAAAGGGAAAGAACTGACGATATCAGCTGTATTGGAATTTTTTTGAAGAATTGTCTGAAAGAACAGACATCACGCAATCGTATAACTGATCTTTCTCTATGGTGAATCAATCCACACCCTTCAGCGTGCTTGTGCAATATCGTTTGACGTCCGGAGGGAACCTAAAATTAGCAAGCGTGGAGAACAAGGACAGTGACTCCTAACAGGTAGCGCTAGGTGGGATGTTGAGTCGGTTGGTGATCGTGTCGAGATATTCCGTGCATTTGCGATAAACATCGTGTCCGGATGGTGCAGTGGATGGGGCGTTCCGGGATGGGAAAGGAATGGCATTAGGTTTCGACCGCTGCTCACAGTGTCTGTACCAGTCTGAAACTGACCACCGGATTTTATACCACCTTAAAGAAACAGAAAGGAAACTGGGTAGAGCCCTTTCCTGCGAAAGACAGAGGTCCGAGGTTCGAACAAAAAATAAAAAATAAAATTAAATAAAAATTAAAGAAACACAACTGCCTAATAAGCAGAAGATCCCGTGTTCAAGTCCCGGTCCAGCACAAATTTTCACTCGTCGTCGCCGATTCCTTATAAAGTCCAGATGCAGCCGATATCATCAGTTCCTTCCGTTTCCTTCCCTTCTCCCCCGGCCACCTTCCATTTACATAATATGTATTAACATAATATGTGGATTCCACATGACGTCTGTTCTTTCGGACATGTCTGAAGGAACAGACGCCATGTATTCATATTATATTTGGAATGTATTTTTAATTCCTCATGTACAAATTTTTATAGGGAGGGGGCGGGGGTAAGGGGCTATTAATGTTCAGATTTATTACTTAACATGTGGACACTTAAGCCATACCTGGTCGGTCCTGCACCATTTCGTACCTTGAACCATCAGGAGGCCTTTTACCATGGAATATGTGATACTTGCATATGAACAGAGTTTCTGTTATGTCTTAGCAAATATACGAGTTTCTAAAATGAAAATTTTTGTTTGTTTCCAATAGCTTCTACTTCAGAATATATTTTTAACTGGTTTTTGATCATACTTCTGCTTAATTTCAGTCTACTTATTGTTTATTTGTTTGCAGTTGAGTAATAATGTAACACCTTTAAATTTAAATCGAATATTTGTTCATAGGTTCATGACCATGTTCCACCTTGGAATATGTTTCCAAATCTGGAAAATCCTAAGTTTTCCGGAGTATTGTTCGTAATTTTAGGAAAACACTGGAGCGCCTAAACAATGAATGCCCTCATTTATAAATGGAGTAAGAAATTATATCAAATCTTTATTACAGGGCTGCGTAGAGGTGAATGTCTGAAAACAGACCGAAGGAACAACACATTTCCCTACTCGATAGCAATCCATTGGTAACATGAAGTACTATTAATTGAAACACTCAGCATTTCACCTCTTACAGTCAGTGGAACTCAATTCTAAATTTTACATCTCTAATGTTCATAACCAGAAGTGAATGAGTTTGTATTGCCTTTGTTATCACTGATGCGCAAATCTTTAAAGACGAAAGTAACATTCGCACGATGCCTCACTGCCAGATACTATAGCTCGATGAAACTTGAAGCACACATAGAAAGAACTGCTGCAGTACAGAAGAGTACACAAGGTAACTAAAAGAAATACGCAGTGAGAGGAGTAGAAATTACACTTTTATTCGAAGACAATAATTACACTTAAGTCAACGCGATTCATCGCGGGCCCCTGGACATTTCGAAAGGTGCGACATGGGAGGAGGAGGAGGAGATTAGTGTTTAACGTCCCGTCGACAACGAGGTCATTAGAGACGGAGCGCAAGCTCGGGTTAGGGAAGGATGGGGAAGGAAATCGGCCGTGCCCTTTCAAAGGAACCATCCCGGCATTTGCCTGAAGCGATTTAGGGAAATCACGGAAAACCTAAATCAGGATGGCCGGAGACGGGATTGAACCGTCGTCCTCCCGAATGCGAGTCCAGTGTGCTAACCACTGCGGCACCTCGCTCGGTGCGACATGGGTGTTAGTAGTATGTGAGATCACCACGGTCGGTAATGCAAGCTCTGGAACGTGCCCCCAAGCTCTGGCCACTTGGTTTGTAAGGAGTTTTTGTGGTAGTGCGTTCCATTATTCCACCAGCGCTATTGACAATTGCTGGATGGACGTTGGTGCATGTGGACGCTTTGCAGTACGTCTCCCCAACGCATCCACAGTGTGCTCGATTGGGTTTCACTTGGAGGATCGGTCGGAACAGTCCATTCGACGAATATCCTCTCCTTAAAAGAGCTTCTCCACTTGCGTTTTTTGACGCGATCGCCCATTGCCATGCCATAAAAATTAGGTCAGAGCCAAATGTATCCCTGAAAAGATGCACATAAAGTAAACGTACAGTATCATAAAAACGTTCATCGGTGACTGTATGGAGTTCAAAGATTTGGAAGCCAGTACGCCAATGGGATATAAAGTCTACACAGACCATAACACATAGACAAGCAGAACGATGAAGTTCGAGAGGGTTCTTAGATGCAACAGGTTCCCTGAAACGGCGAGAGGTTGTCGAACACGACTGTTTCGCTGATCAGATGCGGTAACTCTATTCGTCCACGCCTAACAGTATAGGTGTGCACAAAACTGTAAGCAAGCAGTGCACTAGCAGCTCAGTGCAAGCAGACGTCTTTTTGACAATCCAATGGAACACGCTATGCTCGAATCACGACTGTAACGGGTGTTTCAGACAATATGTTCTTCAAGTAAGACTAATAGCAGCCTTGATCGTTTATAGCTTCGACTAGAGACAATCTGCAAATCGCCAGACGCAAAGAAAATCGTTTATTAAAGTGGTTATTAATGTTGGTCCGTACTTCTGTTGGAAATAATTTGTTTTGTCAACATAATACACAGACACCACGGGAACCACACTCATGCTCATAAATTAAGGATAATGCTGATACATGGTGAAACAACGCTCTGGTAGGCGGTTTGCGGGTTAAATCACCTCGTGGTATGACCATGTGGTGCATCTGACCTGCCGTCGTCGCACGGTGGCGCTGGCAGCAGTCCACATACGCAGAGGTGTGTTGGTGCATCTCAGAGTGCTGTGCAGCGAGTAAATGTGCAGACGTTTTCAGCCGTGCTCATGGTGACTGTGTGTTGAAAATGGCTCAAAGAACACATATTTACGACTTTATGAGGGTTAGACTACTAGGGCGAATGGAGGCTGGTCAAACACAGCAGCTCGTATCACGGGCCCGCCGTGTGTCACGTTGTGTGGCACCACATTCTGCAGCTATCCTTAATTTATGAGCATGAGTGTGGTATACCAAGTTAATGAACATGACAGGTGAAACTAAGGGTACCTGCGAAACATATATAAAGCAACCGAATTACGAGTAAATATCATTACGCTTATGAAATAGGAGACCCATTTCGTACGTACGATAGACACTGTACTTAAATTCTCCATGCTAGAGATAGTGTACTTAGACTGTTTAGGTTTTCTTATTGGTAACGTCACGTAGCATTCTGTATGAAAATCGCTGGCTGTGCTGTGTGCAGTCTGTGGCTAGTTTGCATTGTTGTCTGCCATTGTAGTGTTGGGCAGCTGGATGTTAAAAGCGCGTAGCGTTGCGCAGTTGGAAGTGAGCTGCCAGCAGTGGTGGATGTGGGGAAGTGAGATGGCTGATTTTTGGGAGCGGATGGTCTGGACGTGTGTTCATCAGAAACAGTACATTTGTGAGAATGGATGTTATGAAATGATTTATATATTGTAACTTTTGGGCACTGTTAAGGTAAATACATTGTTTGTTCTCTATGAAAATCTTTCATTTGCTAACTATGCCTATCAGTAGTTAGTGCCTTCAGTAGTTTGAATCTTTTATTTAGCTGGCAGTAGTGGCGCTCGCTGTATTGCAGTAGTTCGAGTAACGAAGATTTTTGTGAGGTAAGTGATTTGTGCAAGGTATAGGTTAATGTTAGTCAGGGCCATTCTTTTGTAGGGATTATTGAAAGTCAGATTGCGTTGCGCTAAAAATATTGTGTGTCAGTTTAGTGTTGATCAGAATAGGTACAGAGCGAAATGTCTGAGAACGTTCAGTTTTGCTCAGCTGTTTGAAAATCAAATAATGTGAGAGATTTATCAGCACAGTAATTCAATAATTTTTCTAAGGGGACGTTTCATATGTCGACCCTTAGCCGAGGATACCTCACTGGAATCTTCTGATTTTTTCTTGTAGTTTGTGTAATTAGTGTAGCTTTTGTTTATTGCTAGCGCGTAATTGTAGAGAGAATCTACTTTGTAGTTGTAATCTTTCATTGTTGTACAGTAAAACAGTTGAGGCATGCATGTAGATTTGCACCAAGTATTTCGCAGCTGCGCTTGCAACTAAGTAGATATTATTTTCAGTGCTATGTGTTTTCTTATTTTTGCTGTACAAATTGTGCTTTTCTGTGTTATCGTGTGAAATATTGTGACAATAATGGCGTGTGAAAAACGTAATACTAGGCTCCAAAGTAAACTGAGAAATAACAGTGGCGACGAGCGTAGCTTATCAGCACCACTGTGTAATGGATTAACCGCCATTCAAAGTAGTAAATTGGTAATTGTGCATAGGGAAATGGAGCCGGCGGCAAATAATGGTGTAGACAGTGAAACAAGTAGTGAACATGGAAGCATTATCGATCGATCGGTCAGCAACAGCTCGCCTCAGGAATCCGAAATGACAGGGCACAATCTTGCAAATACTGTATATTCAGGTTTTGCGTCCTCGCCGTTTTCTCAAATAAGTCAAGACACATTTTATGCTTGTCAAAATGCGTATATTGGCGGTTCAAATGCACTGCCGAATAGCACTGAGGAACATGTTTCAGACACCAGTGCATTGTTATTACAATTAATGCAACAAATGGGACCAAAGCTTCAAAAGTTAGACACAATGGAACAAAATCTTCAAACGTTATACACAATGGAACAAAATCTTCAAAAGTTAGACACAATGGAACAACACCAGAGACAAACACAGAAAAAGCTTCAAAAGATACACACAATGGAACAAAATATTCGGAAGTTAGGTATCACGCTTGAACAAACACGTGAAGATTTAACTACTGAGTTACATAACATTCAATCGAAATGTCAAAAAGTCTGTAATGACTTAAAAACACAAATTTGTGTGCATTTTCAACCTATTTTTTCGCGACATGAAAATGCATTACAGAATCACGAAGCAGCCATAACAGAACTGCAAACTATTGTTCATGAAAATCATGAGACCTTGCAAGCTAAAATTGACTCAGTTGCATCTACCGATTCGGTTACGCAACTTGCAAAAACTCAGGAAAACTTAAAGGACTACAGTGGGTCTACACCTTTGATGACTCACCAATACCATTATTTCTACAAGGACTGCATTGGGTCTGCAGATCTGGTGGCCCACCAATACCGTAATCTCTACCAGGACTACAGTTGGTCTGCTCTGTGATGACGTGCCTACCAATATTCTTCAAAACTTCGACTGACTCTGATGTAGGTTTGCTCTGTTGTGGCCCATTACCATCCTGCATGTCAAGAGTCAGCACTATCTTTCTGTTGGAAGGACAACACTACTTCTTCAAGACTGCATGGAAATCCACTACTTCCGTGTGCATTTTCTTTCACTTCTCAGACTTTGAGAAAAACACTGCTACTTTATTGTGATGAACGATCAGGACTGTCTTTATGGACTGTGAGAAAATTTTAGCTTTTGACCAACATTGTATCAATAAGTGTGTTCATTTGATTTCTTTGTTATTGTGTTCATGAAAATGTTTTCAAATCTGTATTGGCCACTGTCCAAAACAATTTGTAAAATTTTTTGTGGGGAGCATGGGGGCTATGTACGTAGGCTGTTTAGGTTTTCTTATTGGTAACGCCACGTAGCGCTCTGTATGAAAATCACTGGCTGTGCTGTGTGCAGTCTGTGGCTAGTTTGCATTGTTGTCTGCCATTGTAGTGTTGGGCAGCTGGATGTTAACAGCGCGTAGCATTGCGCAGTTGGAAGTGAGCCGCCAGTAGTGGTGGATGTGGGACGTTTCAATAGTTCACCACTTAAATTGTAAAATGCTCTTACTCTGTCAAACACTTCTCTCACGCTACCAATACTAAGTGCTAGTATATCCGGGGCGAGCTACATCGCAATAGAAAGAGTCAGCGTTACAGACCACTGAGACTCTTAATGTGATATGTAACACCAGGCGAACGTCGTTACAGCGGAGGGTGTGACAGTTCGATCCAGGTGTAAACGCTAAAGTGGAATCCACCTGTAAGATGTCTTCACTGTGGCCACTCAGGTCTGCAATCTAACTCCTTGCAGAAACGAGAAACTACTCCTCCTACTGCCACTACAGCTATGTTATTATCAACAACTAACTGACAAATATCGTACAGTTATTATTATTTTTAATTTATACAGATAGGAGGTGTTACCCTATGCTTGCAGATCCTACTGTGAGCGCGTGTTCCGCGACTGCCGCCTGCAGACGTGCTACGTGCAGTCGCCCGCCTACCCAGGCGTCTACCCCAGGGGCCTGCATTGCCGCTACCACCTCAACACCAGGCTGCCCTTCATCAAGCTCTACATCGAGAACGAGGAGTTCAACATAGACGGCCAGCGCTGCGAGAACATCATGACGTGTCCCATGAGGCCCATCTCGTCGGGCGAGCGCAACTGCCCATATGATTACATCAAAATCTACGACGGCAAGGATGAATCAGCTCCTGTCATAGGTATTTAGCAAGGCATTTATAATCTACACTTGAGTCTTCGGTAATTCAAAGCATGTGTGAACGAGGAGGTCAGGAATTTCACGTATCTGAAGACCAATATAAACTGTTCAAAACGAAGTAATGTATCTAACAACATACTTGTTCAAATTGGATCCTTCAACCACATGAAGCATGCATTTCTCTTACACCCCTCTGAGTAATAACTGTACACTAACACCTTTTCCTGCATATGCAAATCTGACGTAAATTCACAAAAGGACCTCAGACTTTTTCGAGCTAAGTAAAGAACTGACCTCCTCAACTAGTTTTCACACGAAGAATCACATTTTTGGTTAAACGATACCCATAGTTTGTAATTTCACTCTACTACGTGTACCGTCTCAAATAACATTTCCAGAAGAAGTATATCTATCCTTGAGAAGGGCGATAAAATTTGAATTCCAACAGCCTCGTAAATAGGGCAGTCACAACTATGAGTATTCATCTTGGGTACTGATAAATGGCTTCACCTGCGCTAAGACCCAAATATTCAGGTGAACATTAAAGCTAAAAAGCTCCGAACTTGATGCCCAACATTCTGTGTCCGTCAAGACGAAGTGCTGCCAAAAGCCAGTACGTCATTGAATAAAACAGCCGGATGCTTGGATTTCAATCTAATACGGTGGATGGGACCGCTTCTCCGGTGTGTAAGCATTCACGGAACAGAGGAAGCGACTGTGAGCTGTCTCTTACTTCATTTCAAAGACTTACCCCCCAGTCAAAAACACATAACACACTAGGTACCTAGATTACCACCGTTCAACCTATTCTTATTAAAGTCAAAGAGGGTATGTGCAGCATACCAGAATCGATTAACAGAAGAGACAGGAACTTAAATATATACTCATATTTCTTCCATCCTACTGGACGATAGAGAAAACGCCATCATTCGAAATATCTAATTAATAATCTTCCCTGCAAATGTGTGACAGATTTCGAACTTAATACGTTTCATTGCCTAGGACATTTGCTTGATTAAATTGGTCACCACATTCATACAAATGAAGATATGCACTCTCTTCAGTCCAGTTTACAGGCCCAGATAACGTACAGTACAGAGGAACACTAAGTAACATACATCAGTTGTAAGAAACCCTCTGTATTCCGTGGCCGTATGCTGGTTGTACAATAAACGTCGAGAAAGATCACTGAAGGCTACTGATATTCTACGCCACCTAACTACACGGCGCAACAAAAGTCAAGGATAAATTATTGGGGCCCGTCACTGTCTCCCATTGCGACGCAGAAGTGGAGTACAGCGCAACCGCAATTTTGATCTCGGGTATGTGATGATACCACTTAATACCGTACAAAACCATTCGACGAAGTATGAACGTGATCCGAAGCAATAAATATGTATGGGGTGGCTGGTTAAATATTGAGTTGTTGTTGGTTCTATAGTATTGTTGGTCGCCATCTTACTAGAGCCTGGCAACTATTTTTGTGGTCATCCAGAAAGCGATGGCGAACATACTACATGGCCACATTTTGGTCTAACCCACTGAAAGAAATGTTTCTGTTGTCCTTCTACTTATCGGGGTCAGGACTGTGCCTATAAATGAAGGTGTAAAGTTCTAGTTCAAAAATATATTGAGTAAAGTATCTCACACACAACACTTTGAAAATCACAATGTTCAATTGACAGTAAATCTCTTTATTCTAAACAGCGCAACTAGCAGTTCAGGGGCGACTTCTACGCTACGTTCCTTGTCCTTCGCCTTGACTACTAATACTCGAATAACTGTTTGAAATAAATGCTCGCCACGAAAGTGGAAATAATATTTACCGCTTGTAATTATCACGGACGGCACACTAACAGTTATTTTAGCAAAATGTAAGAGATCCAGGACGGTGTACAGTCCTTGCCAGTCCACTATCAGTTTTTCCCGCAAATTCGCTTTTGTCAAAGTCCGTCTCTGACCTAATCTTAGGCAGAGCGCAATCCGCGTTATAAGACGCGGATCTTACAGTGGCTGAGTGCGAAGTGAACCTTTTCTCCTGCTTCTCAAATTCATGGAGCTTCATGCTCCGGTGAGTTGTAGGATGGACGGATCACGCCGTTCCTACTTCACCCTGGGGGTGTTGAATGTGGTATTCTCTTTGGATTCTTCTTCATGGTTGCGTTGCTGCTACTGGGTCTTCTTGCTCATGTTGCGGCGTTCCATTACACCAGCAACAGGCCTGGCCACCTTGTGGTCGGGCGCCAGTGCTCTTGGTTGCCCAAGTTGGGAACGAGGTCGTTCTCCTACGTCCGAGCAGCGGCATAAAAACGCTGCGCCCCTTGCCGGAATCGGTGCTCCCGCTATTCTGTGGAGTTGTCCGGTGCTGAAGTCTCGTGGCAGGTGAAGCGCTAAATTAAGCGCCTTGTTCTGGACCGTCTGCAGCTTTGCAATTGACAAGTCGGCCGCGTTGCACCCACACTACAGCAGCGTACTCTAACACTGGCCTGATTAGTGTCAGGTAGAGAGTAATGCCGCAGTGTGGGGTCAGGGTCGTCGCTGGGTTGAGTAAGGGGTGTAATAAGCGCAATCTGCCAACCGCTTTACCCCTTATTTCCCTAATACGCGCCCTCCACGACAGGCGCCGGTCCAGAGTGACACCTAGGTAGCGTCCGGTGATCGACCGTGGGATAGGGCCTCCCATGATGCTGAGTGGCTGCCGGTCGACAGGAATCTTCTTCCTTGTGAAGATCACCGCCTGGATTTAGGTTTCGTTAAACTTGAGCCGCCATTTGGTGGCCCAAAGGACGTCACAAGCCGATTGTAGGCGGTTACGCCTTAGCCTTGCGTTGATGCTTCTACCATAGAGAGCCATATCGTCCGCGTAGAGCGCAACATGCACGCCCTGCCTCTTCGGGACGTCGGCGGCGCCTTTTCTCCTGCCTCTCTAGCTGTATTTATATACGTGCCGCACCGGACGGCCGAGGGAACATCTGTTGTTATCTGCCTTATGCACACGGCAGCAACCTCTGAACGACCGCTTCCTTGCGCACATAATCTTTAGTAACAAAGTTATCAATTAATCTAGAATCTTCTTATTTTTACATGCATTCGGGTAAGTTGTTTGAATGCACAGAAAATGTTTCAGTTCGCTTGAACCAAAAACTTTGTCTTCTAGAATTTTTATACTGGAACTAACGGTAGATCGTTACCTCTGAACCGTATATTTACTAGAACTTGTATTGGATGTTATTACTACTGCGGTTCTAAAATTTGATATAACTCTATTATTTAGTAGGCTTTATCATGTGCTGTAACCAAAATTTTCTACTATTAACATTAGGGTATTTAATCTATTACAGATGGGTATATTTTAGTGACAAATTTGGTTTTCGTTAAATTGCTCAAAAACTGTAAGAGGTGGCGTAACGTGGTTTCTTAGTTACTACTTTTAGGGTGAATTGAAGCACAAAACAAATTCTTACGTTTCTAAGTTCAATATTCAGCGCCTTTAAATTTATTAAAAACGTGGATTCTAGCTGTAATTTTAATTCTTTTGCTTTGAAACTTGCACCACGCATTTCTTACCTCCATAGGCACATTCTGACCTAATTCTAGCTTTCTAGCTTTGTTATTTAGCGCCATTAATTGTTTTCTTAAAACTGTATTTTTATGGAAGCCATTGGTTTAATTACATTAAGACTTGTTGTTCAAAATGTCATTACAATAAAGAATATGTTGACAAATTTTCAAATGGAAATGTTGACTTTTAATTTTAAACATAATTATAGAACAATCTTGTGCGCAACGCGCAGCGTGTTAAGGTGACGTGGCTCTACTATCAGTGAACTGGGGTAAGTCCTGGCACACTCGCTCGCCTCTGTATCTTACAAACGATACAGCGATTGTTTCGCTTCAAATGGTACTTAGGTATGCATTTTAAGCTCTCCAGTTTTCCGCCCTCCATTGGAGTGATCACTTGGATGTGCAAAATTAACAAGTTCCTGACGAAAATGGCAAAGGGTCATTCTAACACCTCCCTAGTTTGGCAACACTCTCGGGCAACCCACGCACCTTCATTGACCACGTTACAAATGTACCTGTCAGAAATTTCGATACCAATCAGCTTGACGACTGCTCTAGCACCTGAGGTACAGGCAACCATTTTGACACTCTTGGGTCCGGTTTGTCTGTCGTCAGGCGCTACAGCAGCCGCCAGGATAACTTCATGTGGAACGTTATGACAGGTATATATGTAACCTGCTCAATAAAACTTCATGTGTATCATATAAGCTTTTTCTGAGCTGTTTTATTCACACATATGTCAATGTTGCGCCTTCGCCTGATAACGCCACAGGAGGATGCAAAAGAGGAACTTTGAGAAAGCATAATTACCTTTCACTGCTTCAGATAACGTTCAAATCTCGTCGAGTGTTTCTGAAGAGCTCCTAGTGGTTCCAATTTGTACGCGAGAAAAGGATCTACAGTCGCGCTGCACTCAAGATGGGTGTGATCACGTTCAACAGGGATGCAGTCCCAAAATGTCCTACGAGAACGACTGAAACGACTGAGGGTGTCAACAGTGTCAAAGAATGCCCAGAACATCTTTCGGTTGCTCGTTGAGCTGCGGACTGTTGTTTCCGACCACGAAATACGTAAGAATCAACGCCCTAGGGAAAGGGATGGTTTCATTCATGTCGATTCTTAGCAGAGATGTGTCTGAAATGTTTCCCGCTGTCACCCAACAGGAAACTGCGTGATTTCAACGCTGGGGGTCACGGTTTCGACCTCTATCACAGAGACGTCAGAAGAAGGAGTGAAATGTGGGTCAGATGGGGTGTGACTACCTGCCAATGGTGTGACACGTCCGCAATGGCGTTGGGTGGAACTGTTGTAAAACAGTGCGACGTCATTGACTCACCTCACAGGTCACATGAACATCTTATCTACGGCCCTTTTTTTTCATAGCGTCGACACCTTGTTGTCTGAGGAGTTACTGTGTCCGACGGTGACGTCACAGTGTATCACGCGCATCATTACAAAGGAAGGTTGTAGGCACCTTTGAGCGAAATCTGAAACTTACATGTCGCAATGGGAGTCATTTACGATGTTCGAAAATGTGACATTTTAATTCTACTATGCAGTGTATAAACGGCGATACACTACGGTGTTCTCTTCTACGTACTTGGCTGCGTGTGTTTACTTTGCAGAATGCGTAGTAGTAATAGTAGCTACGAAATAAAGTAATTCGGCAATTAAATGTCCTACGAAAGCTTAGTTATGTGGTAACCCATATAGACTCTTAGAATATGAGTGAGTTAGGTTTATCTTATGCATTTTGGATGTGTTTCAACAATGGAACCGTTGTATATAGGAAGGTTGATGCAGGTCAAAACGTTAACTAGTCACGACTTTTTGCCTAGATAAAGCTGTTCTGGCATGAGCTGAATAGCTTTCAAGTGACTAGAGACAGATGATAATATGATTACATTTAAGGAAAAATGTTTTAGTCTACCTGCAGGTCGTCTTCAAATCTTGGTCACAAGTGAAAACTGCTAAATTTAGTAGGAATGTACCAAAAACAGTTATATTAATATGACAGCTGTTACTTCAGTCATTTGCTTGTAATGATATTCTGACGCTAAAATGTTTATCATCTCAAGTGAAAAGAACATGAGTTGTATACCAGTGTGAAAATTACAACTGGTTTACAGACAACGTGGACACACTTTCTCATATCATTCGTCTTGCATATAATAATAAAGAATAAGTCAATCATCTCATGATGGTACGTGAGAGAATAATCTAAATTTATTATATTTATGGCTACGATTATGAAATCACTAGGGCTAGGATTTAAAAATTACAGACAGTTTGGCATTTAAATAAATAGTTTGTTCAAATTTTTTGTATCTCGACACAGCAAGCGTTCGCAATATACGCTAAATCCAACAACGAGCTTTACGAAGTCCATTACCGCAAAACACATTGTTCTCCTATCTACACAGACCGGTTCTGGTATCAAATAAGAGTGAGTATTGCATTCGAGGTGTCTAGAAATGAACCCGTAACATAATGCTATACAAACTGTACTTCCCTGACATACGTTCGAAGTTGTGGTTGCGGAAAATTATTTCTCTTCATAGTTGCAACATTGGCATGCGTACTACTATCGAGTACATCACGGCTGATATGGATACTTCTAAATTATGAATGTAATGACACCAGCACACTTCTGTGTGTTCTTGTTGATAGCATTTAACGTGTTTTCGTTGTTCGCGCGTTCTGATGTACGGTAGTTTCCACTTTGGAATTATTCATTTTACGCCCTACAAGCAGTGTGTGCAATAATTCATTCCGAATATTTCAGAATTAAATGCATCTTTTATCACTAAACACTCTGTTTGTTATGCTGCCGAGCAGTTAAGTAAACTCGCTTTTATTGTAACACTAATGCACCCATTTTTGTTTTAATTTGCTGCTATACGTCTAAACATATTACGATAGGCGACTGCGCTTTTTTATTACCGCCATTCATCACTTTTATGGCCCCATATTTTTTCCGACTCGCAAACAATTGCAGCTTTTTGGCTGGTCTTGTACCGCACAGACCGGCTGTCTGCAACCCCCGGTCATCGACCCCTGCCAGCGCAACTCTAACGAACACTCCGAAGCATTAATCCTCCCTTGGGTGTTCCGTCCATGCTTGAACGATCCGTCTTCACCCAAAACTCGCCAACAAATCATGGACTAAATTAAAATGTTCGGAGACATTAAGAGTAACTCCGGGTATTACGGGAAGTTAACGTTCTAGAAGCTTCCCTACCGCTGCGACGACTCGGAACACAACTTCTAACTTCATAAGTTCTCTGGCAGCCAAGTTCTTATTAAATTAACTGGGGTCCCCCTTGAGCAGCAGGAGCTGTGAAAATGAGCTTAACGGAAGACCTACCACTGAATCTGAAAATAAATTGTCTTTAAATGTATGGTACTGACAGTGGAGGATGCATGTATAATTTACATCGGTACTAGTCAGAGCTACGTGTATTATATACGTTTTGAATTACACGATGTACTTTCAATTGCTCGATATAATTTAATAGATATCATAATAGATCTCAGAGATCTTTCTCATTGGAAGTGTGAGTTCTTACAAGCGCCACTTCTTTGAATCAGAAGAGACAAGTGATATTCACAGAAGGACGGATAGAGAAATCTATTATTTAAAGCCGAAATGATTAACTATTTTATCGGAGAATGATGGAGAAGGATTTAGGTGTAGATCTTTGGGCCTCAGTACCATCCAAGACTTGTACATATTGTTGCCCCATCTAGTCTCATGTAGTTGATCAGTGACTCGTCTGAGACGTGCAACTCTATCAAGCAAATTATAATTAAGTTCGACACATCGTCTCTGTTAGCTTCTGGTCGTAAATTAAATCGCTGTCGTTTCGTATTTCCCCAGTAGTTACGCAGTCGTACAGATATTTTCATAATCTAGTTTCGTTCACGTTTCAAACAGAACGGTTATCAAATCTGTAAATTACATCACAGGACTGAAATGTTTAAGGTTTTGCTAACAATCATTTAATTTATTGAAACCGGCTCAAAACTAAAGTTTTCATAGAAAATTAGCTCCACTTCTTACAAATATTGAAAGGAGGACCTAGTTTACGTTCACGGTATTTAAGAGGATAAGAGTATTGTAACAGTAATGGTCATTACAGAAGAAGGAACCACGCCACATTTTTATTCCTAGGATAACGAACTGCGTGTATCAGAGCTACTGGTAAACCTCGCAGAACGGAATAACGAAGTATGTACTAGCAATTACGTAGTTATTGGTCCAGTTTATTACCGTTTAACAATTTTGATTCTGCTGTCTTAAAAACGTCCTACGACATCCTTTTATTCATTCAAATTTACATGCAGAGAGCCATCTGAAGTGCAGTATTATACTCTATAAGCCCTGAATCATGCGATCGGCCGGCCGGAGTGGCCGTGTGGTTCTAGGCGCTACAGTCTGGAACCGAGCGACCGCTACGGTCACAAGTTCGAATCCTGCCTCGGGCATGGATCTGAGTGATGTCCTTAGGTTTGTTAGGTTTAATTAGTTCTAAGTTCTAGGCGACTGATGGCCTGAGAAGTTAAGTCGCATAGTGTTCAGAGCCATTTCAACCATCATGCGATCGGGTGAAGACTGAACGGAATCTCGGATAGACGCATATAAACAGTATTTCACACATTCACCACTAACTCGTCTAAAGAAAGTTCCAGAAAAATCCTTGTAATGCATGTCATCATGCCTTTGCAATTATAGCCCTATAACCATGTCTGATCTGTAAATTTTCATCGTTTCTCAATGTTAGTAGAACGCTTGGGCTCTAACCCTACTGCCCTATTCACGTGTTCGTTTAACTGTACTGCCTGTGTTGGTTGCTCAGTGATTGTTAAACTCTCACATCATCGCATCGTCGTGGGTTGACTGTTCCTGTATAATGGAAACTCTCTCCTCGCACCCCCCCCCCCCTCCCCCTCACATTTAGTGGTGAAATGGCCCTATGGATAGCCCGTTAAAACCTGAAAACAGATCAGGCATGGAAACAGGAAGGAGGTGTGCCGGACTGTGAAAAAAGAAGAAAAAAGAAACCAAATGAAAACCGTGAGCTATCCAAGCTCAAGATGTACAGCAGCCAGCGAATAATAACAGCAATGACGTCGTGCTTATGTTGTCACGGTGTTGGATTACCAATGCGGAAATCCGTATTCAAATCTCCCTCGTGAACCTAATTTTTCACAAAAGTATGGACTGTTCGTCTGGTCATCGACGAGTCTGTTTGCCATTTCCTAATTTGTGTTTGTGTCGTGGTGTAACGTCCGCTCGCAACAGCCAGGTGTAAGAAAGTGAACTCTAGACGTACGTACCTCCTGCGTTTCTATGCAGGTAGCACATACTATAACTCTTGCGGTTTGTTTTGGAAGTTTTGACTCTTGACTTCCTTTGTTGTAACATAGTTCACATCCTTTTACAAATTGTTTTCATTTGTGTTAGACGTCTACGCGGCATCTCGCAGGCTCTCACTATTCGATTGCGACGGCAATACATTGTTATCACATGACTCATAATCTATAACCATTGTATAGTATGATAATTGCCAAGATTACAGAAGGAGAAGAGGCATGCCGATGAGCGGACGGAAAGCTCATAATTTTGTGAAAAAAATAAGGGCACGAGGAGGATCTGAATGCGGATCTTTCACTTTGCAGTACAACACCGTCACCACGCAACCACGACGCCATGATTGTGACAATTCGCTTGACATTTCACATCTTTAGCTTGGGCCGTTCACTGAACAACTTCTTTTTTCGTGCTTGATCTGCGTTCACGTATTGACGGGTTATCCACTGGGCCACTTTACAACTAAATCTGAGGGAGGGGGGAGGGGGGGTGTGAGTAGATGGAGAGTTTCTCTTGTAAGAGTAGCATTGTCAGTATAAGATTTTCAATCCTCTCTAATAGTTTTCTGATGGGAAATGTGATCATGTCGCTGATGGTAATGACCTTCAGTTCTTCGTGTATTTCTCTTACACTTGACCAAAGTGGAGCTATCAGTATTAGTCGTAAACATCTGTTCCGAACTGAATTAACAGTGGACTGGGATGCAGTGCCCCGAGACGGACTACCGTACGTCGTTGCTAAGCGCCTTATAAACCCTAAGTGTGTTGGTGACGATCATGTTTGTGTCTGACAACAGAGGAAGTAAGGCGTGCATCTGTTTGAAACTGCTTAAACCACTCTCATAAGCAGTGACGAGCAAACCCTGATATTCTATTGATACGCAGAATAAAATACGTAGGCACCAAGGAATACGTTCGATTAACATCTGAAAACTAATCACACAACACTGATATTTGCACTATTTAACGCATCAGACGAGATAAGAGGCTACATTACATTAAATAATTTGGAATAGATCTACTTAACAACTTTTCCAAGGGAATATGCTGTCCTACCATCTGTTAGCTTCTCTGCTGTGGGGCAGTTTCCCCAGTTGTGTAGCCATCAGTTCACAGTGCCAAAATTTGTTAACTGTATGAAAGATAGTATAACAGAAGTCAGGTACCTCTCGCACACAATAATGATACCCATTCAGTGACAAAGTGCTAAAACATGCTTCACATAAGCCCCCAGTGACACAGCAACAGACTTCTGACCTTACTCAATTCCTGTAAACTACTTGGCATTAAAGACGTATTACCTAATATCGTAGTCAAGTTGCAACCGTATCTCACTAGCTCGTACTTGAAGCAAATTTAAGTAAAACATCAATAAGAGGAAGCATATTTTAGGAAACCAGATCGTGACAAACGTTACTAATACACTCTAAGACGTAGTCCATACGGACAATTCCTTTATAGAGCGTCGTTTTCTCTCTCAAAGAGTATTCATCGGTAAGAACTCGTACACAGCTTACAACTTCAGGGCGATAATTCTATCCGCTTTACTCATTACAAAATCCAGAGTCTGTCGTCTCGAAAGTAATGCAAAGTCGCCTATAAAAAAGGAACCTTGCACTCTATAAACGTATTGAGCACTAAGCTCAGGACATGAAGAGTGGCTAACCGTCGGGTAGCTTGACAACTTATATGGGTTATGTGAAAAATTCTAATGGTTGGGCACTATGTCCCTAGAGTTGATCCAGATGCTAAACCATGGAGAAAGTCATCAAACACGCATTATTGTATGGCGCTTGATCTTTATGCCAAGCTGTGCTTCCTTCTGGAGGTTCAAATTTTGAAACATATTGGAAAGGTGTTTTATCGAGTACAATTCGACCAGGTAAGAACCTGATGTTGTTTTATGTACTCGTACTATCACAAATAAAATGTAGCGCCTCAGTAACAATGGTAATTGGAACAAGAACTCACTTCCTGTTACTTTGTCAGATACTTACATTTCTCACAGTTGCAGTGTACAAAATACAAGTTGATTCCGTTTAGAACCGATAACTTCATATTTCTACGTCTTTTGTTTTAATATTACATTTTGTTGTTGTTTACATTTGCTGTGGAAAAAATCGAAAACAATTAACATAAACAACAAAGAATTTTATTGGGATATGATCAGCTCTCGGAAGATGAAGGTGTCGGCTCGTAACTGGTAACTGTGTTCATTTGTCTCTGGATGCCGATTTCATCTAGAAAATACTTTCTCATTGGCATCTATAGCCACTTACCTGAAATAAGGCTTTTCTTTTGAGTCACCAATCTTGTGACTGGTTTAATGCGGTCCTCCGTGAAGTCCTATCCTCCACTAACCTCTTCATCTAAGAGTAGACCTAGCACCCAACGTCTTCAGATATTTGATGGATATATTCAAATCCCCGTTTTCCCGTAAAATTTTTACTTTACACAGCTCACTCTAGTTCCGTGAAGGTTACTCCCTGATGTCGTGGCACATGTACGATCATCCCGTCCCCTCTTCTTGTCAGTGTTTCCCATATGTATCTTTCTTTGCCGGATCTGTGGACAACCTCCTCATTCCTTACCTTATCAGTCCACTTCATTCCCAACGTTCTTCTGTAGACCCTCATCTCAAACGTTTCGTTTCTGTTCTGTCCATGATTCACTACCATAAAGTACTGTTCTCCAAACGTACATCATCAGAAATTTCTTCCTCAAATTAAAGTGTATGTTTGATACCAGTAGACTTCTCTTGGTGAGGAATGTGTTCTTTGCGTGTGTTAGTCTGCTTTTTTTGTTCTCCTTGTTTCATCCGTCACGAGCTTTTTACTGCCAGTGTAGTAGAATTCCGTAACTTCACCTTCTTTATGATCACCAGTTTTGATGTCAAGTTTCTCGCTATCTTCATTTCTGTTACATCTCATTACTTCTGTCGTTTTCCAGTTGACGCTCAGTCTAAATTCTATACCAATTGGACAATGCGTTCCTTTCGACAGATCCTGTAATTCTCTTTCAACTTCGTTGAAGATAGCAATATCACCAGCGATTTTTGTATGTGATATCGTTTCACTCTGACTTTTTATTTCTACTTTTGAATCTTTCTTTTATTTCGGCAATTGCTTCTTCTTTGTATAGATTGAACAGCAGGGGCGAAAGACTACATCCTTGTCTTACGGAGTTTCTAGTTCGAGCACTTCGTTCGTGGTCTTCCAGTCTTATTTTTCCCACTTTGCTCTCGTACGTGGTGTATATCACCCACGTTCCCCAATAGCTTACTATTTTTTTCTTAACCTTTCACCATTATTGCTCGATTTTGCATTGTCGAACGATTTTCTAGATCGACTAATCCCATGCGGGTGTCTTGACTTTTCTTCAACCATGCTTCATTATCAAGTGCAATCTCAGAACTGTGTATCTGATGCCTTTACCTCTTCTAATGCCATACCGATCGTCACCTAACATATGGTCGAATCTGTTTTCCATTTTTCCGTACATTATTCTAATCAGCTGTTTGGATGCATGCTCCATTGAGCTTAGAAGTTTGGTAACAGAGTATTTATTTTATGATTTACTTTCTAATCCGTCTCATTATTTTTTGCGACGATGCAGTAACATCAGAATACATTCTAAATTATTTGTATTCAAGTAAGCTACATACAAAGAGAGATAAATTGTTTTTTTTTTTCATTTTCTTGATGAATTTCAGATTTCGTGCTTAGAAATTTTTCACTTACAACTTTTCATACGGTGTTAAGAAATAGCGAGAATATATTTAATTTCTAAATTGACTCATTATTTTTTGCGATGCTGTGGGGCGCAACTTATTTGGGTGGTATCAGAATATCTTCTCAACTTTTTTGGAATCAATTTAGTTGTGTACAAATACAGATACATACCATGTGGCCCACGCACATCATCCCCCATTGACGTTAGTTAATCCCCGATACCACAAACGCCGAAAGGTTTACCTAGGTAGAACACTAAAGGGCGCTCCACACCAACAAAGACGAGAGCCTGCTATACTTAAGACCAGCGCTTGAAATCAAACGCTTTACAACTATAACTCGTCCTATAGCTTGTCAATAGAAAACTTACTTGCTGTAGGAGCGGTGCTGGATTAGATTTCCGGGCTCGAGAAAGGTGCCTGTTGAGGAGAATGATTCTCCCTGACCAAAACAATCTATACAACCGCCAAAGCATATTAATTGTGTTTCAAGGCATATCAATATAAGGTTTATTAACAACACATTCATGCTTCACAGTTGGCTGTATTACATAAATGCTTTCACATTTTTGATTGCCATAAAGAACAAAGAAAAAATGATTATCACAAATGATTTTCCTTTAAACCTATGTTATAAATTGGCAGATATTTATAACTGCATTATTCATAATACTAATATTCAAATGTATGTCCGCCTTGTTGGATGCATTAATGTAAGAGCCTTTCGGTATTGGCATGGAATCTCGTAACATTTCTGCTGGTATTGAAGCGCAAGCATGACATACTCTTTCTTTTAAAACATCTGAATGTTCCGGTTCAGTTTCGTAAGCCTTGACTTCGATATAACCCCATGAGAAATCCTAGGGGATTAAATCACGTGATCTCGCTGACCATCGAATGGAACCACCACGACTCTCCACCGTTCGGGGTACACATTGTTCTGATACTCCCTAATCCTCCTACAATAATAGGGGGTACATAATGTTGCTGATATCAGTGAATCACAGATAAATGAAGTAGGATGTTTTCTAGGAGATCCCTACATTTAGCTGAGCAGTTAGTCTGGGAGCCAAATAAACTCGTCCAATGATGGTGATGGGGTCTCCTAGAATACCATTCCATACGTTAAGAGACCAGCTCGCCTGGGTATGGTCGTAATCAGTGAAGATTTTCAGGAGCCCGGTTATGTATATTGTGTCTGTTGACAGGAGCCTCATTGGCGAAATATCATTTATCTACCCAGAAAATCGAAAATCTGCCTGATTAAATCTGGATTTACGGCGACTTTATTTACGAGATATGTCTGAACGATGCCCTGTTTTGGATATCGTTTCCATGTAGCTGATGGTGTAGGCACAGCGTAAAAAGATGATGTTATCGTTTCTCCATATCCCGAGATCCGCTGCTACTCTGCTTTGTCCTAATTACGATGAGAAATAGGTATTACGAGGGGGAGTGTAACGACTTTCATAATATTAATAACCATGTTAGTATTATTATTACTATTATGTTATTATAGAGAGGCATAACACAGAAACCTAAACACAGTAGCACCGTAACAGTTTCGTTCATAGTTCATTGTACGTATGCGTTATTTTCATTTAAATTATGCTTACCGTGCGTGGCATGTATTCCTAAATACTCGATAACGTCCCGGGAAACATCGGTTGCGTCGGAATAGGTCTTTCCACGACTTATTGAACCTGGAAAGCTTCCTCCGTTCGTAAACCCGTTTCTAAAAACATACGCAGAATTTAGACGCCGCGTCGGTAAACGTTGTGATCACAGCCTCCGGGCCTCAGCTCCACTGCGCTGTGTCTCTTCATAGATCAGTATCATATCGGTGCAGTCCTCGCTGGAATACATTGTAGTTGTTACCTCTTTGACTACAAGACCTGACTCGAACTACAGACGGCCACGTGACCCTATCAGAGCAGTACCAAGGGGAAACGCGCTCAGATGGCGGCACAGTTCGGTACATGCGACCGCTACGGTCGCAGGTTCGAATCCTGCCTCCGGCATGGGTGTGTGTGATGTCCTTAGGTTAGTTAGGTTTAAGTAGTTCTAAGTTCTAGGGGACTGATGACTTAAGAAGTTAAGTTCCATAGTTCTCAGAGCCATTTGAACCATTTCGGTACTTGCACTTCTCTTTTGATAGCAGTGACAAAGCAACACTTCTTGCACTACCGTATATCTAGGCAGATGTGAGATTTGCTACTTAGAAACTTTTCACTTTCTACTCTTCATATGATCTTTTCAAATAGGATTATTCTCTGTCGGCCGCGGTGGCCGTGTGGTTCTAGCGCTGCAGTCCGGAACCGCGGGGCTGCTACGGTCGCAGGTTCGAATCCTGCCTCGGGCATGGATGTGTGTGATGTCCTTACGTTAGTTAGGTTTAAGTAGTTCTAAGTTCCAGGGGACTGATGACCTAAGATGTTAAGTCCCATAGTGCTCAGAGCCATTTGAACCATTTTTGATTATTCTCTCTGAAATGCCTTTGTTTGTGTCAGGTTGGTGGCAAATCTGTTAATACTTGTAGTAACGTGAGCCAGTTTTATGGGTAGAGTGTGACGCTCGCCATTGTTTTCAGGCGTGTTCTGCGGCATGGGCAAGTTCCCGTACTCCATCATCGGCACGTCGGAGGACCTGCTGGTGGAGTTCTCGAGCTCGGCGGCGGGCCCGCTGCTGAATACGGGCTTCCACTTCAACGTGGGCAGCTGGCCGGGCCACGTGGAGACGGCGGGCGTGCGCAACGGCACGTGCGACTGGCTGCTGAGCTCGGAGGCGCTCGCCTCCTCCGGGGACTCTGAGGGCATCTTCCTGAGCGTGGCCCACTGGTACCCGCCGCACACCTCCTGCACCTACCTCATGCGTGGGCGTCCGGGCGAGGTCGTCCGCCTCTACTTCCCCAGGTACGTCGACTATTAACTGACAAATCCCTTTGGCGCATCCCATATGCTGAGAAGAGGAAGATCGGATGCATACAAATCTCAGGACTTTTCTGTGAGTGTACACAGTGTACCGTCACATTAATGTGATTACCGACTATGGTTGATGTTTGACGTCAATTTCAATGACCACCCACAAATGGCAGGTGGCAGCACTAGCAGTCGAGGGTTTACAAAGCGTGTCGGAAAACAATGGAGTCGTTGTCGTTATGCGCAATCGGAGCGATTTATCTGACGTCCAAAAGAGCATGATCACTGGGTTTTTGACCAAGGCTAGAATCATTTCCGAAAGGACTCCGATTGCAAACTGTTCGCATACCACCATGGTTATTGTACGCTGCGCATGGGAAAATTGCGCTATCCAAAACTGGTGTTGATACAAATGTGGTGTACTACCGCCAATAGATGACAGGAGTGATCGACTGCTGCGGAGATGTGCACGGGCGAGTAGATGTTCCGCTGCTGAAGAACTGACCGCCCAGATGAACCAAGGGGCTACCAAGTCTCCTCAAAGACCAACACAGCAGGTGCCCGGTTCATGCAACCATGCTTATTGCTGTTCATAGGCAACAAAGGCTCCAATTTGTAAGCCAGTACCGCAATTCGAAGCCTACTGAGTGGCAACACGTGTCCTTTTCAGATGGATCACATTTCATGCTCCATCGGACTGATGGCCATAGACGAGTACCTCTTGAAATATTTGAATGCAAAGACTCCAGACCGGACGAGGGAGCGTTATGTTTTCGTGGCATCCCCTCTTCATTCTGCCACGCACAGTGAATCAGCTAACATATGCATTTATCCTTGAGGACCTTTTACATCCCCCACATACAGTTTGCTGAAGGAATCTACCAGCAGCACAACGCAACGTTTCGAACAGCTCATAGTGTACCTGAATCGTTCGAAGACCACCGGGATCACTGCCGTACTCCCCTGGCCACCAAGCCCCCAAGATTTAAACCCAGTCGGGTGTCTGCGAGACCACCTTCGGACTTTTCGTGCCATGCATTCTCAGCCAGGAAACCTAGAGCTGCTACACACGACAGTGGAGTCGAGATGGCTCCACCTCCCTGTCAGTACTTTCCAGAACTTTACTGATTCTCTACCTTCACGTCTGTCATTGGGGTACGCTGCGAAATGTCGTCATTCAGTCCTTTGACACGAGGTAACGAAAAAGTTCTTAGGCAGTGTGGTTATCAGTGTACGCAGAGTGCATGGTACACTACTGGCCATTAAAGTTGCTACACCGCGAAGATGACGTGCTACAGACGCGAAATTGAACCGACGGAAAGATGGTGCTGTGATATGCAAATGATTAGCTTTTCAGAGCATTGACACAAGATTGGCCACTGCGGCCAGCATGGTGGTTTCAAACATGGCTTATTTTCACTAATTTCGCTAGTTTGAAGGTGGTTCCCTGCACGTGTTATGGTCAATAGTCAAATAATGCATTATGCATTCAATGTCGTCACTCTCTGTGCTTTTCTGGATGTCGTGAGTACGTATTTGTGATATTCTGATTTCTTTAACTTCCGACCTAAATAGTGGATGTATCTAGAATGCCAAGTGGCTCATGTCCCCTGTTTGCTGATTTCAAATCGACATACAATTTAGTTATATTTTTTGTTCTTGCTGCCGCTTTCCCAAACTTTTTTTTTTTTTTTTTTTGAACGTTTAAGTAACAATTTGATATGTGCTGTTTCTGTGTTTCTGTATCATTCCGTACTTACATACTGCTAAGTATCCCCTTCATCTTTCAATTGAGGCCTGTGATGAAGCAGAAGTCATTGAGTTCCAAGATGGTTTTCCCCAGTCTGTAGTGATGAATATTCCAATCTCTGGATGCAAATTTTTCAAAAGTAAAAGTACGTTCTGCCCACTGACTGAGTGTAAAATTGCTGTAGCAGATTCTGTACAGTCCGTGTGATCATTTTCCACAAACCTCACTTGCAGATATTGTTGTATCGGGCGTTCAGCAATATGCAATAGTTCATGCATATTTAATTGCTTTATAGCGCATCATAATTCATGTAACTAGGAGACGTTTTACCAGTAACTTCTTATTTCCATTTCCGAATATTCTGATTGGAGGAAAGGGCTGCGACGCCCATTCCACCACGTCGGGTATATGTTGATCACTGTTATAGATTTTAACATAAATAGTATTTTTCAAATAATTTTCGCATTGACTGATATTTGATTATAAATGCGATGTCTACCATTCATTGGATTCGCGTTTTCCGTAAGTGTGAGCTACATACTTTAATTCCTTTTTCATAACTGAAGTCAGGTAGCGTCATGAATTTGTTTACAACAGGACATCAAGGCTTAAGCATATGTAGTCAAGTTTCCATAGAAGTACCCACCTTGAAAAGTTTAACGTGTCGTTGATGATGGATTGTTAGAGAAGCTTGTTTCTTCAAAAGACACTGAATTAGATGTGCACATTTTTTAGTATCATTCCACTGATTACGCCACCGTCTGAGGTTATTAGGTACCAGTTTCTTCCCGTGCAATATTTATTCATCAGTTCGGTGTTTATCGCTATGTTTAGTATTGAAGAAAATGCCCGCAACAGCTGCTATTTTTCTTTTTATTTTAAACCAAGACCGGTTTCTGCCACAAAGGCCATTATTTACTGGCATCTACATGATATGAAACAGCGGAGTATGACAGAATTAATCAAATGATAGCAATGCGCATCATCAACAACAATTCAAATACATAAATGTTTAAAACAATTCGTCTACACAATTCAGATAATCAATGAACTAACATAATATAGTGTGAACTAGTCTATTATTAAAATGGATATGTGTTATATAAATTAAATAAAGTTGAAAGACTTGTTAACAAACATGAGGAAACACCATGGTGACGTAAATACTGTAACAAGTAGTCACAGTTTAGTAAATCGACATATTTCTCTTGAACTTGCAAGTTAGGTGTCGTGGGTGGGCACAGGACGACTCTGGAGGTCAGGAGTGATACTTTAATACGGGAGAAGCAAGTTAGAAGTAGGGCCAGTACGGGGTGGGTAGGTGATTAGGCAAATGGAAATTATGAGACAAAAGACGATAAAATTGTTTGAAAATAAAATAAGAACGGAAGTTCGATTTAAATGACTGACAGAGGTGCATAATGACAAGACGAGAAAAAAAGTTAAAGTATTATTACGAAACGAGAAAGTACAGCAGATGACGCTCAGAGACGCTATGATGGTCTGGGAAACAACGATAGTAAAGTAACAAAGGACATTTATGGCGCAAACACTATGTTAACATAGCATGTTGCGATAAGGAACTTAGCATGGCATGCTGTTTACGATAAATGGGTCTGTGCAAAGAGATATAATAGGGTAAAATTAATTAGCTTATAACACATCGAAACTATTCCGAAAGGAATTAAAATTAACAATGTTTTTGAGGTTTTTTTTCTTTCGTTAAGAATATCACTGTTACTATGGTGCACATGACTGTAGACTTTTGTTTCCTCAAAATTGCTCATACGGGTACTTTTTTACAATTTATGCGTAATTATTATATTATTGGCAGTATTAGTGACCATGTGTCGTTTTGAAATTAAGTGAGACAAAAATCTAGATTTAACTTCTGCATTCTTACTCGTTACTTACGTATGTTCTTTGAATCTATTTTCAAAATTTCTGCCTCTTTGGCCAATATAAAAGACGTTGCAGTCGGTGTAGCAGGTATTTTTGATTCGACGTTGTGTGCAGATAGCTGACCTAGTGTGTTTTCGGCTTTGAATGCAATTCTTACACTATAACTGGTTAACAATGTTCTGAGTTTATTAGAAACGTTGCCATAAAAGGGAATTGAGATGAATTTATATCTTTACGGCCACATCGTCAGTAACTACATAGTCTCTGTGTCGAAGTACAGTTAAAAATTACATCTCTTGTCAACTACCGAGAAATGATAGCCGTTTTCATATCAGTTCGGCGCAGTATATTGTGGTTTGCTGATCACTGCTTGGAAAACGTCTTTCATTGCTGTGAATTGGTTGTTCAAATTTTTCGCATTTGCTTCATCCTGTCACTAGCTTAATAATGTGATTTACAAGTGCCTCCTGTGCAGTTTCAGGATAAACCGCATCGAAGCGCCCATCCAGCCTTATGAAGGTGACTGCGGGGAGTCGCTGACGCTGTACGACGCTGCATGGGCGGACGACGCGCGCATCATCAAGACTTTCTGCGACACCTTCTCCAGGGCCATGGAGAAGCACGACTTCGTCTCCACCGGGAACGCGCTCTTTGTGCGCTTCGAAAGCAAGACTGGCAGCTATTCTGGGTGAGCGACAAGAGTAGCTTCTTTCAGAGCTGAGCAGGTGCATATCAGTTTATATGACATTATTGTAGCGGTGAGGTACCCCAGTTAGCGGCTCCCCATTTATTTACATTTGTAGTATTTACACCTTTAGATATTCACAAGTATATTAACAGTTAGAAATAAAACAACGATAAACTGTCAGTTAGATAAACAGAAGGAAAAGTCAAAGATTAATGTCCTGGTTTTGCAAGCACTCACTTATTTTAAACATGAAAGTATTTATTCCAGGGTGCAATCCTGAGCGATATGTGGCACTGCGTGCGCCATCTCGCTGCAGCCACACTTTGGAGAGTCTTCCAACTATAGAGAGTATCCGCTGTACTCCCTGTCCCACATCTGACTGCCAGCCGCGGTGGCCGAGCGGTTCTAGAAGCTTCAGTCTGGAACCGCGCGACCGCTACGGTCGCAGTTTAGAATCCTGCCTCGGGCATGGATTTGTGTGATGTCCTTAGTTAGTTTTAAGTAGTTCTAAGTTCTAGGGGACTGATGACCTCAAATGTTAGGTCGCACAGTCCTCAGAGCCATTTGAACCATTTTTGAACCACATCTGGCTCTATCTGCCCCACGTAACACGAGGAAGAGTCAAGACGAGGAGTTCTGTAGTTTTATTTCTAATTCACAATAAGCCTTTCTTGGGAGAAGATGACTACTCCACAGGATTGACTGCACTGTCGAAGGTAATCATTATGGTTCTCTTCGCTGATTGACAGTATTTCAATGGAATTCAGGGACCTTTCTATATGATTTAATTTCCATAACGGAGCTATATATGCGGTTGCTTAGCACTGGGTGTAAGCAGAAGTGTACTAGATGCAATGTGCATGGGTGCCGAAACTGAACATCCACTAGGTAACTGTGGGAACTTTTCGGCCAAATAAGTTGGAAAGAACTCAACTGACGATTACCCTAAGCCAGTGCTAAGACGACATTTTAGTTTAGCTTGTCTCGTAACAACATCAACGCATTAGATGTACACTGTTTCGCTAGGAGAATATTAACTCTTTCTAACGAAGGGTAGAAGAGTGGCTATTACCATTGTTGCGTTTGTTGATCAGCATTCTGACGCAAGTTATTAATTTCACTGCAAGAAATAGAAATTAACACACATTATAAAAACGAGCCTCTAGCTTTACTGGGCGAGCAACTTGATTTTAGGGAAAAGTATTTCTTTGATCTTTTTGAAGACTTGTTATAATTTTGACTGCTCTTTCGTTTTTTCACCAGTCTATGTTTCAGAGTACCTTCTTTCTATACAAATAATGCCGACTTGTAATTTCGTCATTAGCATTTTTCTATGATTCATGATTTTATAGTTTCTTTATATTTTCCCCTGCTGTTATGTTAATATTCTCGATGTTCTGTTCCCAACCACCACCCCCCCCCCTTTCTCTTTAGAAAGTGTTTTTTTCACTAACAGTCTCTTTTTAACGGATTTTGTATCATTTGATGTTGAATGGGTTGTTCCTGCATCACCATTACTTTACACAATATTATCTATCATATGAATTAAAACCATTTCTTGTCTAACACGAGCTGTAATGGAGCCTTGTATATCTAAAACCTTATGCTGCCCTTTGTGCCTATGTTTCCTTCCTACATAACAGGCAAGATTACTTGTTAACTAACGCCCCATGTTTCGCTATTCTGCCATTCATATTACTATGAATAATCCCTAACGACTATTATATTCACTACTATATTTTCTATTTATATTGATGTATCACATCTATAGAGGACTCCGTTTTTACGGCAAACCTTAACGTTTACATATATCGTCTTTGCTCCCATTACAGCACTCTGTGGCAGCTTTTCAGAATGTCGCATCGATATTGGACGCCGTTTCTACGTCCATATAGATTATCTTTGCTAACAGCTTCTCTCTATCGCTATAGCAACCTTTGACAGGTATTCCACATATCTTTGCCAACAGAACGTATATTACGGAACGGATAACGGCGGGCAGCCTAGAATACTTTATTTTAAGCTAATTATTTACTACAGTTTATATTTTTTGACGAATAGCTATTTCATAGAAATTTTACAATGTATTTTACCTATAACTCTTCTTCAAATCTTAGTAATATACACAATTGTAATACATTTTATGCTAATAGTACGCACTGTGCTTCTGATTGGCTAACACTGCTGTCATACACTGGACGGTGAGTTGGACTAGTGCTATTTAAGACCACTCCTGGCCTATCCATTTAGCAGTTAGTTCAACGTCGTGGTTCGACGCAGCCTGCTCCATGGAAGTCCACCTGCCGTTCTGGGTGTATGTAGTTCGTAATCTTACTTTAGTGTATATAAGTTACTGTAAGGATCCCTCTATCTGTACGTGTGTTTTTAAGAGTCGAAGATGATCCTTAAGGATTGAAACCGGTCACTCTGATTAAAAGAAATTTGCTATTAATACTGTTTTTTAATTATCAGAATAGTATCGGTTCACCATCCTGAGCGGGACTGCAGTGTTGTGGTGTCACGCAGCAGCGAAGGGATAACTGGGGACACGGTTAATGCTCCCCAGTGACTTAGGCGGCCATGATTGGCTGAGTATGCAACTCAATGCACAGGCCCATCGGAAGGAGGGCTCTCTGTGTGTTTCGTCAGGCAATGACCTGTCAGCATGGAGCTGCTGTTTTAGCACAGTGGCCACAGTGCTGACACAGGAACAACGCCAGGTGGTGCATGGATGTCAGAAAGCTCGTGGCATCAAACAGCTGGCCTGCCTCCATTACTCAGCGAGACAACTCACTGGGCAGGTGAGATCCCTAGCGAAAATGATGACACTGTCCTGTGTCTGCAAAGGGAAAATTGTGGACAGTGACAGCGTGTATCCACATTCGACAAAGAAGGACGGCAATGTTTGACCTGTTCAGACAGTAATGGCTGGGCAGCTGGAAAGCCCTGGTTCGAACTCCATTCCGCAAGGAAGACGACTAGTAGCTGTAGACAGTCACCCAGAGGGATCCTCTCCGGTGATAAGGCGCCAGTCTGCAGCTGATGACGGAGTCTGTCTGGGGCAGTATGCTGTTTCACCTTGGATGATATAGGGGCATAGACCTCCCACTGAAACAAATGGCTGGCAGTGACCACATAATACATAATTCCTGCATGAATTTGGTAATATATATAAGAGGCAGTTTGGTTAGTGTTTCTGAAACGGCAGTGTTCATGACCACTAAGTCATAACAGGCAGAAGTTGCCAGGCGTAACTGTTGGGTAATCATAACATCATTTGCCCTAGCTTTTCTGTCATTTCAGTACTCTACACGCTCTGACAGTGTTGTAAACTGTAGCATTTCCTCCTTTTCAGAGGTCCAGTAAGGTGTCTACTGCAGTTCCAGCTTCCCGAATACACGTTAATGCGCACTGAATCTATGTTCTTGCTCTAGCATGCCTAGTTACTGAGGCGTCTTGTGTTATCCTCCAAATGACGTCGTTTTGTTGAGTCAGCCACAAGAGTAATTCGCTACTCCAGGTGGAGCTGTGACGCAGCAACTAAATGCAGTTGTATGTGAAGATAATAATCATCATATTTTAATTGGTCAATTAATTCCCAAATAAAATGTTACATGATTGGTAGTTTTCTTAAGGTAATTCAGAGAACCTAAATCTCTTATCTTAGACCTGTCACAAAATGCATACCTCAATACTGAATATGATATTAATTTCGCAGTGCTGCTATGAAAGAGCAGAGTCCCGAATGGTGGTGAGAAACGTAACAGGCAGTGCTTAAAACATGAAAAAATACGGTATAATTTCACAAACTTTCACTGCAGTAGGAAACACTAAGAAATTGTACATGCCGTATACTGGGCAAGGGCGTTTTCCTTCTAGTTATTGTTTAAAGAGTTTTGATTGTTCACCATTTAACATTCTACTGTATTATGTGTCGACTGTAATATTCCGAAAATGATTGTTTTATCTCTATCGAAGTACCTACGATGGGTCATTGTACAGCATGTCGATATTTTCAGCCAAATATCGTTGTGATACGAGAGGGAGATCGGGTCGACAGAATGGATATGTTTGGAGAGGGTTGGCAGTTACGATAAATGATTGACAAGCGTGAGTTAAGATGTTTCTACGATCTCTGTTATTATGTTGTGTTACATAGTTCCGAAAGATGCATCATTCCTTGTAGACTGGTTGGTCGATCCGTATTGATACACCAAAAACAGGTCAAATTCAGTCCTGTGTCGTCACGAATACGTCGACACATGGATGCCCCTGTCTGCCGTCCTGTCACGTCTCTACATTGACTTTGACCTATCATACTGCGCTGTGTCAATACAACTGACCGGCACGTACGCAACCCATTACTGACATAACTTAAGGCAATGGTGGAGGCCAACAAGGCTCCTTGATTCCCGTTTTATACGAATCAGTTTGGTGTACCGACCTGTCGTATTAATTCGGAAGAGTACTGATTTCCAACGTCATAGGACTCAATACTGAAAGCACCCAGTGAGGTTGCATCATGCCCAGGTGTCGTATTTACTTCACGGTCTAAAGACAGATCTCACTTAACATCTCATTATTAGGAGGGCGTGCTGGGAAGTGCGCCAAAGAATTTTTTAAATTGGAAACTCTTAAATCTTTTCAAATGAAAGAAACTTTATTAACATTCTACATGTTTATTCTTCAAGATTACGGCTTTTTATTTTGTCAACATAGTCGTCTCGGCGGCGAGCGCCACTCTCACAGAGACCATTTGTTGATACCATCACTGTAAAATGTTTGACTTTATTGACAGAGTCGCAATTTCACCTATACATGTACAGCTTCATCTGTGCCAAAGTGGAGTCTTGGAAAAGCACCCCGTCTTCAGGCCACAAGTGGCCCATCTGGACCATCCGACCGCCGTGTCATGCTCATATGAGGATGCGGATAGGAGGGGTTCTTTAATTTTTGGAAATTGGTGAAACTGGGATGAGGGCCGGTCGGGACTGATTGATGACTACTGTGATCTTAAGCCTTCAGATCTTGCAGCGCCCCTGTTTGATATGGCTCTGTCGTGCTGGAGGAGAGAGGGCTATGCGTGTGCACGAACGCTTCGAATTCGAAGCTCGATTACTGCACACTGTTTCTCGCCCACCGCCATATTTACGTTACACGCCGCCATGTTACACACTATAATTCGGAGCCCTCTAGCAGCAGAGGGATACAGCTTGCGTCAGCGAATTGGAAAAGTCAATCAAGCAATGTGCGTGACATGCAGCCGGTAATGAGAACAGAATAAAAAATTCGCAGTCATTATTTTTCAGAACACTCTCATATGATACTGTTGCGTTGTTTATCTCGCGTTCTGGGTAATATGAAACAGGAAACAGATTTATTCTTCATTACTTGCTTCGTCTATCCACTTTCATAACAAGCAATTTGTAAGTGAAAGAAGAATACTTTTACAATAAATATGCAAGGAAACATTTAGTGAAGGGTATTATCCATTACGTAACAGGCAGTGCTTAAAACATGAAAAAATACGGTATAATTTCACAAACTTTCACTGCAGTAGGAAACACTAAGAAATTGTGCATGCCGTATACTGGGCAAGGGCGTTTTCCTTCTACTTATTGTTTCCAGAGTTTTGATTGTTCACCATTTGACATTCTACTGTATTATGTGTCGACTGTAATATTCCGAAAATGATTGTTTTATCTCTGTCGAGGAACCTACGATGGGTCATTGTACAGCATGTCGATATTTTCAGCCAAATATCGTTGTGATACGAGAGGGAGATCGGGTCGACAGAATGGATATGTTTGGAGAGGGTTGAGTGAAGTACCGTTCCTACTTTTATTAATTTAATTTTGGGAAGTGCTCCTTTATGAGGAATGTCTTGTTTATTTATCACAATGAGTTCTTCATTTCACAAATAGGAGATAATCTTTTAACAAGCAGATAGCACGCATTTTTACCACGTTCCAGAAACAAAATGAGGACCGCAAATCTGAAATCAGCTCAGCAGTGATTTTAATGCAGGGCAGAATGAAGGTCAGCATCGGCCGTAACATCATCTGTCTTTGTTATCGCATTGCAACTCCAGATTTCAGCTGTCTGGACCAATGTTTGTACATGCCAATGTCGTATCTTAATGTGTGCCGTAATGATTACTTCATTCTACATGAATGCTTATAGCACACTGGTCACAGCTGCACTGTCAGTTGAAATCTAAATTTTGAGGTGCAATAAAACAAGACTGATGACATTACGGCGAATGCTGGCCTTCGTTCTATCACGGTCGTGGAGCACAATCGTTCCCTTGAAATAGAACATAATGTGAGCTTTTAATTCTTTTCAGGTCTGCTGAAATGGTGTGTCACTTTCATTACTTTTCAGTACTTTTTACGTGCTTCGCTCAAACGTTTGCGCTTTATCATGCGTGCGTTTTCTGAACTGTACGATTGTCTTCTCAAGAAAATATTGCTACCATTTATTTTCATTCTCATCCAAACATGAAAGTATGCTTGTTTTTTTCCTATAAAGCAGATACACATCACAGTATTTTCTTTGAAGGCAAGGATGAGTCATATTTGGCCCGATTATTGAAAACTCGAGTTGGTATTATACTGACATTTTTGATAATATAACATCACTTGAGATATTTTTCCCAAGATACAGTCTCTCGTAGCGCTGTGATGTCCACTCGAAAAGACAATTTAACTCAAAAATTCACTCCTTTATTAATTACACTCAATATTTTGTGAAATAAATGAGCGTAATGTATTGCAGAGTATACCGATAATTTCCAGTACACGAAAAGTTTTTCTTCTCTGTTAACACAGACGGTCTCAAACACTGTGCCGTTATTCACAAGTCTGTCCTTCTCGATCAGAAAATGAGGGTACCTGGCTAGCAGATTCTTCATTTATGAACTGAAAGTGGAGCTTGCTGCAAAAGAGATGAAGTACTATTCGCACTCGGAAAGAGAATTCATTAAATGCACTAGCTAACAATACCCATAAATGGAACGAAAGCAGTACCAGTACAAAGAGATTGAATTCAGAAGAGTCGCTGCTCGTGAAATATTTTATTTACGCTGCTCGATAACACCATAAATTATCAGAACATTCTGATAACGCGTTAATGAAATCCCGTGCGCCACAGATACTTTTTATCAGGTGGCACGCGGTATGCGTTTCATGTAAAGCCCTAATATCTTTCCTTTATTATATGGATTCCAGTTATCGAGTGAGTCCTGTTAGATTTTCGGCGAAAAAGCTTCACACTAACAGACTCTTCAAAGCTTTTTCGCTTGCTTGATCAGCCCTGTAACAGCCAAAAATATCAGGTGACGTGAGGCACTGAAGCTACCCACCGTCTGTTCGAGTTTCGCAACAGGTCAGTTTTAAAGTAATACGAAAGAGCTGCCCCCGTTGCTGCTTGGAATTGAGCAGAAGGACTGCAGTGATACAACTGAGAATATGAATATAAAGGGTCAACTTTCGTATCCACACGCTCTTAATTTATGTTTCCCATAATATTAGTGTTTTCTTTCCTTCTTACTTTCCCTACTAAAACAGATCAACTTCAATCCAATTCTATATTTCCTACAATGTCAAAACAGTTTAGCAAATCTATTTCAGGAAATCTGTATTTCATCTTGTTGTATGATGCTCAGTTAAAATGTCTGTGTAATATTCGACAGATATTCTTTAATTTAAAAGTACACCCGTCTTCGACTGTAAATAAATGTGTTACAGATCTGTATCTGTGTACAGTAAATTTCTTCGTATCCCCACGAGATGTTTCCACATTTGATACAACTACGATAAACGATACTGGGCAGACAGACTCTCATTGCAGTATATGCTGTCGCACTTTCCTCCTATTTAACAGGTGTTCTTCGGAAATTTGACAAGTAGTGTATCAGTTATAGCCGAATCAGATGACCAAAAGCGGCCTTGGAAACAAATGTGAAAAAATTATTTCATTTAGCATCGGACATTAGCAATGGATCACAGAGTCGTGCACTGCACCTCAAATCTCACCAGGCGGAGGCACGGCATCGACTAACCAATTTCGATGTAGGTTCTCGAGTTCAGTTCTGCTACTGCCTATTGTAGCCTTAGCGTATTAGAGCGGTTGATCATGAAACGCTGTTTTCTTCTGGTGACGGTTACTGACACCGCTCGTATAAGTAACAGACAGCTACAGTTTCGGTAGCCAAATAAACTTCCTGTAACAGTTTAACCTGATGGTATTTGTCACTGTATTTTTTGCTTCGTATACGCTCTACATACGTCGTCTAGCGCCACTGATCTCCCAGCACAAAACCTTAGTGCCACCTAGACAGATAAACACTAGCATGCTAGTCTCACATAGTCATCATACAATATGATGAAAGTCATTACGACAATAATTTAGTACACAATGTGCTTTGAATTCTTATTAATTTTATATTGTTTGCCTCTAAGAGCAATGGAAAGAATTATGACACCTCCAGAAGAAGAGCCGATGCATTCACAAGGCGGGATAAGGATAAGAAACTGCCAAAAAATAAACAGTAGTATACTCAAAACAGACGTATAGTAATAGGAGGAACATAGGCACTGGATCATGAATGAATTAATAAACACAAGTTCAAAAGCAAATGCGGGAAACGTTGACAAATTTATTTTATTACTCATGTATTATATTTACGATATCAGTATCCCTTTAAGTTTTTTACAGCAGTACATTAGTCATTATTTTTATGTCGAAACCTTCGGATTATTAAAAGAGATTCAGTCTGGCGCTTCCATGTCCCTTTAGCTTGTTATGTGGGATTGCAGAAGTTTTGTTTTAGAAGGAGTTACGATCGGCAATTTTACCTTTTCTAACGAACGACTTTTTATTACACATAACTTGGTAATATATCTCTGGCCATCTATGCGCTGTATTATACTGCATGGGGATCGACTGGATTAAAAGTACCAATTGGTACTCAGTTTATGGTTGTTCACAAACCTCCTACAGATGATAAATTTTTCTGCACTGAAAATGCAAATAACTTTTTTATAGAAACACAGTTCGGCGACGAGCGGAAATTATTGTTAATAGAACTGAAAGACTCTGAAATCTATGGAACTTGCGGTGTCACTGAAATTTTAGTTTCATCTCTGTACTTCGTGCATTTTTCCTGTCGCCCGTTACTCAATTAAGCGTATGTTTTCCATTTCCAGTTTTTTGCAATTTACAAGTTACACTAAAATGGATGGCACAAAATGGTTGCTTTTATTACCGTTTAACATTACTCTCTCTCTCTGGTTCGGTGACATCTTATTTTCGTTCTTTTTCTACATTCACCAAAGAACTTTCACATAAATAGTTACTTGCCTAGGACGTTGATTATTGAAAAGTTTATAAGGTAATTTTGATTATTGTGAAAAATAACAAATTTCTGTATAATATCCACACAAATATTCATAAACAGATAAATTCCATGAATTCCAGTACACCAGTCATCGTAGCTCCACCCAAAATATGGGTGTATTTTGCTGTTTTATATTAGGTTGCTCTTTCCTCACCGGACCATACCACAAATATCTCCTACTCTTTCAGGTGAAGCTTCATTTCTTTACAAGTCTTGCAAAGAGACCGGAATGTGTATTTCAATCTGCAGTATGGATTAGGTTGCAATAAAACCTTTATGACTTACTTAAATTACTTGTCGTACAGTAACATTTTCTCGGAACGTCTCTCTCGGGTCCATCCCCGCTGGCCACCGTACCACGCATGGTGGGAAGTACCTTACACCATTACTAGCCATTCCCATTCTCGTTCATCTCGTAAACGAAGCGACAGAAAAACGAGTATATTCCTGCTTACAAGCTCAGATTTCTCTTATCTTGTCTTCGTGGTCCTTATACGTTGGCAGCAGTAGAATCGTACGGCTGACAGCCGCTAATTCCGGCTCTGTAAATTTTGTAATTTGTGTAAAAAGAACGTCGTCTTCCCTCGAGTGATTTAAAGTTGGATTTACGAAGTATCTCCATAATAATCCCGTGTTGATCGAACCCGATGCTTATATGTCGTCCTTTATTCTGACCCGGTGGGCTCCAAAACGCTGGAGCAATATTCAAGAATTCTATAAGCAATCAGTTTTACAGGTGAGCTAAATGTTCCTACAATTATTCAATAAGCTGAAATCGGGCATTAGCATTTGCTACTAGGGACCTCAAATTCTCGCTCCATTTCATAGCACTTGGCAAATCGTTATGCCAAGTTATTTAATCGAAGCGGTTCCCTATTCATATGGGCTAACTTATATTTTTCTTCATTTCAGGCAGGCTGCCGTATGTCACACGACACGGATATTTTCTCTAAGTCATCCAGTATCTTCCTTCAAACACTCTCTCGACCGTTCAAAACACCGTTATTAGCAAACACTCGCTGATTGCTGTTCACTCTACAAGTCAGATCGTTTACGTAAACAGAGAACAAGAGTGTCCTATCACATTTCTCTGAGGCGCTCCTGACGATACCCTTGCCTCTGATGATCACCCGCAGTCCGGGATATCGTACTGAATTCTGTCAATGGAGCTACTCACTTACCTGCTCGGATCTTCGTAGGCCGTCTGTATGGGGGACTGGGTCAAACACTTTTCGGGTATCTAGGAGTATGGAACCTGCTTCTTGCACTGCATTCAGAGTTTTCAAAATATATGGGAAAAGGGTAAACTGAGATTCACGAGAGTAAAGCTTTCTCATTCCGTGCTGACTTACGAACATAATTATTTCTGCCTCAAGGTAGTTTATTAAACACTGAAGCACCAAAGAAACTGGTATAGGTATGCTTATTCAAATACAGAGATACATAAACAGGCAGATGCGCCGCTGCGGTCGGCAACGCCTGTATAAGACAAGTGTCTGGCGCAGTTATTAGATCGGTTACTGCTGCTACAAAAGCAGGTTATCAAGATGTAAATGAGTTTGAACGGGTGTTGCAGTCGGCGTATGAGCAATTGGACACAGCATATCCGAGGTAGCGATAAGTGACGATTTTTCCATACGACTATTTCACGAGTGTACCGTGAATATCCGGAATCTGGTAAAACATTAAACCTCAGACATCGCTGCTGCCGGAAAAGGATCCTGCAAGAACGGAATCATCGACGACTGAAGATAATCGTTGAACGTGACAGAACTCCAACCCTTCCGCGAATTTCTGCAGATTTCAAAGGTGGTCCATCACAGAACGTCAGCGTGCAAACCATTCAACGAAACACCATCGATATGGGCTTTCGGAGCCGAAGACCCACTCGTGTACCCTTGATGACTGCATGACACAGAGCTTTACGCCTCGCCTAGGCCCGTCAACAGCGACATTGGAATGTTGACGACTGGAAACATGTTGCCTGATCGATCGAGTCTCCTTTCAGATTGTATCAAGTGCATGGACGTGTACAGGTATGGAGACACCCATGCACCCTGCATGTCAGCAGGGGACTGTTCAAGCTGATGAAAGCTCTGAAATGGTGTAGGGCTTGTGCACTTACAGTGATATGGGAGACCTGATATGTCTAGATACGAGTCTGACAGATGTGACAGGTTACACGTAAGCATCCTGTCTGACCACTTGCATCCATTCATGTTCATCGTGCATTCCGACCGTCTTGGTAATTCCATCAGGACAATACGGCATCCCACACGTCCCGAATTGCTACAGATTGGCTCTAGAAACACTCTTCTGAGTTTAAACACTTTCGCTGGGCACCAATCTCACCATACATGAACATTATTGAGCATGTCTGCGATGCCTTGCAATCTGCTGTCCGGAACAGATCTCCATCCCCTAGTACCCTTACGGTTTTATGGACCGCACTGTAGGATTCATGGTGTCAGTTCTCTCTAGCACTACCTTAGACATTAATCGAGTCCATCCTACGTCGTGTTGCGACACTTCTGCGTGCTCATGGTGGCCCTGCACGATATTAGACAGGTGTACCAATTTCTTTGGCTCTACAGTGTATTAGAATATGCTCAAGAGTTCCCCAGCTAACCGATGTTAAAGATGCTAGTTACTTACTGGTGCGTTCTTTACACTTTTTTTACAGTTGCTTGAGACTTTGTACTGGGCCAGAGATTTGCGACAATTGCAAGCTAATTAAGAGGCCAGTGACGAAAGATACTCTCTGTAAAACCGAACTGCAGTTCCATGCAGTTTTGCCTGTACCCCCAATATTCTGTTTTTGTTGAGCGATGCTATGTTTGTATTATTTTGCGCGTGTTATTTTTTGAACATTAACTTTAAAACTTCAGCTTTTCTTTTCCTATTTTCTATTGCCACACCAGGCTTGTCGAAAGGTGACTGGATAGGATTCCTCGGCTACCTTACTAATTTTACATAGGACCAGAATTTTGTTATGTTCTCTCCAAGGTTTTTCGATAAGATATGAGGGTAGAAGTTGTATAATTTTCATATCGATCTTTTTATAGACGCACAAATTTCAATTAACTTTCGACTGCCAGCATTCCCCCTTCTTTTTCTAACAGAAAGTGCTACATCTGTGCTTCTTCAGCGTTTTTCGATTTTTTTTGTTGAATCGTAGTGGGTCTTTTCGTTCTTTAATCTACCTACTTGGCACATACGTGTCCAGAGCGCTTTATAAAATTAGTTTAATCTCTGCCCATAATTACTTTACGCTCATCAAATCGGAACTAATTTATGTGCATGCGTTATCTAAGTAGCAGGCGAAAAATTGGTTATTTTGATGACTTTGTTTGCACACGGGTTCAGGGCCACGATATTTTTTTGGAATGAAAACATTGTCCGTTACGGGCAATAAAATTTTCTGTTTGTTCGCTACTGGCCAGTTTCGGCTTTGTAGTCATTACCAAACGAAATCCAGATAACATCTCTCCAAAAAGTTGCAGAAGATGTGATAGACGAATCAACAGCCAACTGAAAATAAACTGAAATTTACACGGGTACTAATGGACATGTTTTCTTTTGAATAAGTTCCCAGTTGCTCTTCCCGGCACAAAAGCTAATAGATTGATTAACTTTGGTATCCATCTTTGTTCATGATCGCTAATTCATGACTATACTGACACTGTCCGATAAGGTCAGGCCTGCTTGTAGCTACATGGTATAAAATATGAGGGTTGCAACTTTAATAGTGGCAACTATTTATTTACAGTTCGTACAAAATAGATACGTGTTTCAAAGTTTTACTGACCTTCAGAGTAGTCACAAGCATTGTGTATAACCGTTGCCAGGGATGTGGAAGTCGTAGGATACTCTTAGCAGTGCCAGTTATGTTGACAGCTCGAGCGGCGCTGTCTATTGCACGACGGATTTGTAGCAGTTCTAAAGCGAATGCAGTGAAGTGTTTCCTTCAGCTTTGAAATCGGGATGAAGTAACGAGGGCTTAAGTCAGGGAAGAGCAGTAGGTGGTATACCACTTAGCAGCCCCGCCAGACAAACAAATCAGTAACAAATTGCACTGTACGAGCTTGAGCATTGTCCTGCAAAATGATGGTCAGGTCCTGCAGAGAATGTCAACACTTCTGTCTCTAAGCTGGTCGCAGGTTGCGTTCCAAAAATGAACAGCAGACAGAAGTGATGACACTGTCTGCGGGACCTGGCCATCAATTTGCAGGACAATGTTCAAGCACGTACAGTGCAAGCTGTTACCGATTTTTTTGATGATGGGGCTCCTAAGTGCTGTACCACCTAATGCATTCCCCTGACTTAAGCCCTCGTAAGTTCAACTGGATTTCTAAACTGAAGGAAACACTTCACGGCATTCGCTTTAGAACTGCTACAAATTCGTCGGGTAATAGACCGCGCCGCTCGAACTGTCAACACAACTGGCACTGATAAGAGTATACTATGACTTCCACATCACTGGCAACGGGTTGAAAGTCAGTAAAAGTAAATAGTTGTCACTATTAAAGTTCCAGCACACGTGTTTCATGTGTTGTTGAAGCTGCTCAAGACTGTTTCCGGGAAATGTGTTCAGAAGCACTTCACAAGACTGTCTGTGACTGCCATCTGCAATTAGTCCATAGATATCCCAGTCCATACTAGCAAATTTAGATCCCCAAATGTTACGAGGGAATCACGTGACCAGAAAATAATTAATGATTAACCTAAGTTCCCCCAGGCCGGTTGCTCGTGCCCACGAAACTACAGAGTCACAGTTTCGACTTCTATACATACTCTGTCTTCTATGACGTCTAATAGTTCCATGCCTCACTAAACATCTCGGAGTTTTCTATTTCAAGTTTCATCCAGCTCGCTGTTTCGAGTATAATTTGAGAGCAACAGCTTTCCTGGAGGGCAGTAAATTCACGAATTATCTTACGAATGCTTCAGCATTTTGATGTTAATACCGTTTTCTTTGAACGCGGTCTGATTACACTGCCCAGGTGGCCATTGGCGAATGTTCCTCAGAAGATCTAGGCCAAGAAATTGGCAGGTGCACTCCACAAGTACTCATCTACCTGAGTATTGCAGCGTGAGCTGTCAAGGTGAATGTTAAAGCTCCCCAACCCGTAACGCAGGTTCGAAAACCTGTAGCGAAAGCCATCACAGGATCGAAGGAGCACATTCACACACTCAGTCTGAGTACTGATTCCGGATGTACCCTCATCCTCAAATGACGTACTCTCATATGACGTGAAATGGGAACACGTAATGTAATCCGGATAATCGTCAAACATGATCGTCTCTGTGGCCCAGATGTTATGGTGTGAGGTGGCATAATGTTGCACGAGAGTACTGACTTCCATATCTTTGAACGGGATACACTCACAGGTCACCGTTATTGTGACGATGTACTTCTTCCCCATTTGCGACTTTTATGGTGTGCACTCGGCTATGAGTTCATTTTTACGGATCACAATGCGCGACCGCATCGAACAGCGCAAGGAGGAACAGCTCTTGGAAAGAGAGGATATTCGGCGAATGGACTGGCCTGCGCGTTCCCCAGACTTAGATTTCGTCGAACAAGTATGACATGCGTTGGAGAGACATATTGCAGCACGTTTACATGAACCAACGAGCATCCAGTGGTTGTCAATCGCTCTGGTGGAGGAATGGAACACTCAACCACCAGAACTCCTTGCTAAATTTGTGGTCAGCATGGAAGCATGTTGTAGGGCATGCACTGCTGTCCGTGGTGATCATACACCATGTTAAACCAATCTCCCGCTTTTCATAATGTCCAGGGGACCATTATCAGTTGTGACATCTGTCATCCTAAAGTTTTGCGTGTTCTGAGTCCCACCAATAACACAGCGACCAGTTGTGCGATCCGTGAAACAGCCACACCACAAGTTGACAGACGAAAGCGTTGTTAACCCACGTCTCTCAAATACTATGCGTTTTGCACGGACAAGCAGTGTACGCTGAGAAATATGATTTGCCCAAAATTTGTAAGCGATGCTTCATTCGTTTACAGAGCAACTGCGCAGTTTTCGTAGAGACTGTTTGGATGACCAGTAATGAATCTTGAAAGACACTTCGTTGACGCTGTTCATGGAGTGAAATGCGGAACGAATGAAGTACTCGCAGAAAAATTGTTCAACGGATCCTGCTTCCACATTCAAGCTGTTTCGTAGCGAGCTGTGAATCGAGTCTTACCACACCAATTTTCTCAGCAGTTTCTGTTCTTTATCGTTGGAGTGCTTGTTTCTTCACATTTTCAGTTCATCGAGTTTTTTTTAATAATGTTCACAAAAACAATTCGTATTACTTGTCACCATCGTGATACCTTTTAGAAGGAAATTTCCAATGCCTTGTAATAACGTCTGTAGTTCCAAAATCATACCATTGTAATTAAAAATTACATGTAACTACACGTGTAGTTAGAAAATTCGCCACATTGTCCGTTATAACCCAGTGAAAACCGCACGTAAGCTTACTGGGGCACCATAAAGCAGTTGGATTTTTTAAATTTTGTGTGTTTGTGACACGTGAAGATCAGAGGCTAAAAATCAATATCGAGAGAAATTCAATGTAACTCTTAAAAACCATCGGGAAAATCGATTTGCAAACGTCCCGAACGTTCTTAACAAACTAAAGTTAAGAGAATTTTTCTAAGGGCAGCGTGTTTTTGTTTAAATGTCACGTAGGTGGCACGCATGCGATTCAAGTTCGTTGCACGTCCTGCGAGCACTTGAATGTTGTGTGAAGTACGTTAAGATGAAAACTAAATTGGTAGTTCTCGAGACTGGTAACAGCTGGTTGGACCTCGTTTCGGTAGTTATATTTTTCGTTTGTTTTTTTTTTCAGTTAGAATATCTCTTCATTTAAATATAAAATTCACTTATGAAAACTGCAAGTGAGTTAAGTGTAAAATTGGAAAATGCAGCATTTATGGTCGATGGAATATGGATTCCCTTTGGCTCGTGTGAGACACCTTTCCAGTTCGCAGTATTGCACAAATTATAGACAAAGGCCACATAGAGCATATTTCATAATGTCACCTATTTACCTTTTTAATTTAACTTGTCGACCAAGTGCTTATTTGCAGCCCCACTAGAAATTTGGGTCTAGTGAAGCAGAGGATACAACCCGTCGGCTTTGACCAATGACGTCAGAATTGGCCAGAGAGCATTTATTACACGGATGAACGAGCTGACAAGTCTGTTCAGAAACAAAGGAATACGAGAGACGAAAAATATAGTTGACAAATATCAATGCAAGTAGTATTTTCATGTTACGGATATCGCGTGTTTGTATCGTATTATTTGTGTGGAAAATAAAGGGGAAAAATGGATGAAAATATTGGTAGCATAGAATACCTCACGTCACCTCATTCTAACTGTATTGGTTAATTGCACCACGGGATACAAGTTTAGCGTACGTCGATTTCTTCGTTTTCGTTAGTGTTGATATCGTGTTGTTCAGTAGAACTATATAGGGCAACCGAAGCACGCGACACAAATTTTTCATGAGTTGTTTTTTCGCCTCCGCTACCACCAATACTCTGTTCTTACGTACACAGTAGTACTACCGATGGCAGAAGGAGCTACGTACATAATATTTGTATCCCATACTTCCGTTGACCTACATATATGTACACTGCCAACGAATACGTGGCAATAGACGTACGTTACATTTGCAGCCTGTACCTCAGTTGAACTACGGGAAGAGGCAATAAGACGACACATATATAATTTGTATCCCGTACTTCACTATGGGGTACAGTTCTTTTTCTCCTTCGATGTGAATAGTATCGACTGAAAGTTATAGTTTTGATCACAGCAGTGAAAATAGCTGAGCTATATAGCTATACACAACATTTGTATCCTGCTCTCCAGTTGACATATGTAGGTAAAAATGATCAATGTTATATATGTCGTTGTTTTATAAATGGTAGTGTTAGTGTTAAGGTCAACTGATGGACGGGATACAAATTTTAGCTGTATCGGGCGTTTCGCCATTAATATTGCTAGTACAGAGTCGAAAAAATCGTATTGATATTAGTGCTCGGAAACGAAAGACAAATGACAGCTGCGAAATTTCTATTACGTACTGCAGTACACGAAAACATACGTTATGGTGTAATACAACAATGAAATATGTCAAAATAGTCAAATGCAGTAAAAGAAAAAAATGGAAAACTGAACTTACTACATGGGAACTTCTTAAAAGAACCGAAGCTCGCCTAGAAAGACATCAACAAAAATCACATACCCTGATACACAACAAACAAAACATTACGAGAACACTCTCCCTCCCTCCCTCTCTCTCTCTCTCTCTCTCTCACACACACACACACACACATACACACACATACATCCATAGACACACAAATTCACGTCCCTACCCCCCATCCTAACGTGAAATTAGCTAACATATTTCGGACGGTACATTTACCCAACACGTTTAACAAAACATTTAATCGGGTAATATGTTTGGGGAATACTACGCCTCCATGAATATTAGTCCAAGCTGTAATTGTGGAAATCCGGCGTTTCCCTTCCGTACAAGAGATTTCACAGCTAACCAATGCTATTTGTGCAAGCCACTGTGGATAACGATCTGAACTCAGTATTGTGATTAACTACGAGATAGCCCGCATCTCGTGGTCGTGCGGTAGCGTTCTCGCTTCCCACGCCCAGGTTCCCGGGTTCGATTCCCGGCGGAGTCAGGGATTTTCTCTGCCTCGTGATGGCTGGGTGTTGTGTGCTGTCCTTAGGTTAGTTAGGTTTAAGTAGTTCTAAGTTCTAGGGGACTGATGACCATAGATGTAAAGTCCCATGGTGCTCAGAGCCATTTGAACCATTTTTGAACTACGAGATGCTGATAATCCCTTTCCCCTAAATCCCTAAATGAAGAAAAACCATCTGAAATTACAGTGCAACACTCTGCAACGTGATCTTCAATTAAGCTGACCAAAACTTCCTTCCCTCGATTGGGTACTACTTCAAACGCTACATCGTCACACTCTTGACCTGAAACTATAGGCCCCAAAACCCATAATCCGACCGGAGGTTCCCTCGTACTCCCTTTTGCCAAAATGCAATTCGTCAATATCGACCATAACACCCGGCCCCCTATATTCCATGTATTCCCCTCAAACGTCCCTACAAAAAGAGTACCAATCCACAACTGTACGCTCACTCACTCGACATTCATGTACCCACAGCCACTCAAGATATCTCCGACACCAGCAGTATGTGATTTTCATAATGTCTCTCTCAGCAGGCTTACATTTATCGAGCCCCGTCCCTCGTCCAATAGCTACCACAATAAATTGAAACGAAAGTGAGATACCATGGCCACACTACACCAAGAAATTTATACGGCTCAAAGATTCATTATGACTGCGAGAGGTAAATTATCTCTAACTCGTGATATTAATTTTCTGTGGATATAATGTGGAAGATTATATGAACAATGGACTTCGTACTTCTGATCGAGAGTTTCGGAGAGTAGGAAAGCAGTGTAATTGTAATTAGAGGCAGGGTTGTAAGCTACAATTTTGAATATCGAATGAACTTTGGTGAATTATATTATTTAATCTAATACAATACGTATGCTGAAATGTAGCTAGGAACATGAAATATAGAAGGAAACGTCATTCAAGGAAAAATTTAATTTCTTGAATGGAATAGGTGCCTTTTTTAACTCCTCCCTAGTGTGTGGCTCAGAACAATAATTATTACGTCGTAACCTGTAGGGAACTATATATTCCTGGGAACGTTGTATTCCGGGAAATCAGTAAAGTCTGCACACAGTCGCTTTTGCTCTATTTTAAGAGATTAATTCTGGACTTTATCGAAACTGAGACACAACTTGGAGACTGAGTCTCATGCTGAAGAGTGAGTACCTAATATCACCCAAGGCTACTTCCCCACGACGGACGATTTTGCCTCTGATTTTTTGAAGGATTTTCAGGATCGACGATCGTTGGAATTGTGCAGCGCCACAGAACTTTTATTCCACGTTCTGACCTCTACATCGATAATCATAGTATGATTATAAACTACAACTTTTAATGATTTTGTTTTATAGGTTTCAGAATTCAAATTGGTAACCAAATTTCTATCTGGAAGTGCGAGGTATAATTGGTGTGAAAATATTGTGGAAGTGACTTCTCTTGCCCAAAAGTTTCCATCCAAGTAACTAGATGTTATTCGATCATAATAATTTAACTTCAAATTTAATGGGGGCGGAAGTTAAAATTTGTTTTAATTTAAACGATCTTTAAGAGTAATCTTTCACAAAACGTCATTGAATAAGAAATTATGTTTGCGCTCGAGAATGTTAAATTTGTGTGCGACCTTTAGTTACAAATAACAAGCTCATTTTTGATCAAAAATGATAAGTATATATGTGTCAATTACCATGCATTTGATGACTGTTTTATTTAAATGACGCGTGTATTCGAACTGAGCGAAAAAACGAAAAAAGTAGTTACCGAAAAAAACTGAAACCAGCTATTACTGGTTAATGGAGCTGTTGGTAGAGCATGCACCGGCGTTTAAAAGAATGCATTGGTTAGGAATCGAACACAGTCCTTATGTATGGGAGGAAAGCATTGTACTACATGCTACGCAGCCCAGCTCACGTTTAGGGAATTAGAGATGCTCGGAGAACATGAGAGTAGGTTTTCTCGAGAATTTTTCTCAGTTAAATAAAGCTGCTTTGGGAACTGAAATTTGAGTTCAGATTTAAAAAATTACGGAAGTCCGGTGGCTTGTGGTCTCCGTGTTAGCAAAAAGTTTTTCAGACGACTGTCAACAGCATCGATGTACTTGGACAAATGCATGATACCCACTGTGCTGCCTACAATATATTTATACACAACTGGTTTCGATCACTGATCATTTTCACAGTGGAAAAGTATTGATTGTGACAACTTCATATGTCATACACACTTTTCAACCAGAGAAGTATATCCTACAACTGACTTGCAAGCTTTGTTGTCGTTGAAGAGATTTTTTTCTTCACATTTCGCGTTCACTGAAGTTTTTTTAATAATGTTCGCAGAAACGTATCGTTGTTACTTGACTCCATCAGGATACCTTTCAGAATACAACTGCGCTATTGCTACGGGTTTCCGACGACGTACCCCAAAAGCGAAAACATTATTTTTCAACTGCCGTAATCATTTTAAAATAAGAATAGAATAGCACTCACATTGTAACCTCCCCATAAAAATATAATAAATATTATGGATAATGATTCTGATTTAGTGTAACCCCAACAGAAAATTCTTTCACAGTGTAACCTCCCCACAATTATTTAGAATAAACAATACAAAAAAATATCCTCATTCAGTGTAACGTCCCCACAAAATTCTTTTCTCATTAACCTCCACACAAAATTCTTTCTGATTTAATCTAAGCTCAAATTTCATTCACATTTAGCGTAACCTCAAAACAGAAAAATTCCTAATCCTCTCAACAATAAAAATTATAATAATGTCGTTCACATTCAGTGTAACATCCGAAAAAAAAAATAATATCAGTAACCTGGTAATAATACAATGTAACTAACCTCTCAATTAAAATGTCGCTCACTTATGACTTTTCAATAATTCACTGTGAATTTAACCTGGTAAATTTTGGACGACAGCAGTGCTGCGTCATGGCCCTGACAGATCATTCTGAATAAAAAATGGAAAAATTCTTACCTCAATGACGTCGCCGGATATATCTGCTCCTACAATAAATTTTTCCGGCACAGCTCTGTGCAATGCTGGCCGAGCTATCTGTCGTTTATGAAAGGAAGCAACTGATTTTTCTATTGCAATAATCGGGATGATCATGGATGCGAGAAATTAGTAAATTCTTTAAACTGAAATGAATGGTTGTTAAAAGTTACTTTTTATGAGGAAGATTATTATTACGAGAGTTTTAAAACATTTACATACGACTTGAGATAACATTACTACACATGCGCGAGGCTGCTTTTTACCTTATACATTAATACTCAGGCTCCGGCATCGCTGCACCGGGACTGGGCCAGCCAACATGATACAGCAGAGCAGACCAGAGCAGACTCCAGACTAGCAACAACTTACTGCTACAGCTACACAGTTCCTACTGCAGTCAACACTGCTCTCTGGTCAGAGATTCTCTTATACCTTGCCTATTGCAGGCAGCGCATGAGCAATACATCGAAATTAGATCTGCTCGGACCTCTTACAACATTACTATGCCCGAGAAATTGTGCTGTGCACTTACTGCTGTTACATGTCACTTATTTTCATGTTTTCAATGTTTTCTGCCTGCTTAAGCCGTTAGTATGGCGTTAAGTATGTATTTCTGACTTAAGCAAGTCAGCTCTATAGTACATGTTTATGGTTAAATAGAATGTGTAACTTTTGAAGTCGTAACGCTAGATATTTTCCCGCTGTGGAGGTGATCCGTGATCGAAACCGTTTGTGAATAAAGATATTGTAAGACAGCTTCTTGTTAGCCTTAAACGATGCAAGGACTTCAAGAACCAATGCCACGCAAAATCTACATCTACATAGATACTCCGCAATCCACCGTACTGCGCGTGCCGGAGGGTACCCTGTACCACTAATTATCAGTCATTTCCTTTCCTGTTTCACTCGCAAACTGAGCGAGCGAAAATAGACTGTCTATATGCCTCCGTATGAACCCTAATTTCTCGTATCTACTTCGTCGTTAAGCACAATAGATGTTTGAGGCAGTAGAATCGTTCTGCAATCAGCTTCAAATGCCTGTTCTCTAAATTTTCTCAGCAGTGTTTCTTGAAAAGAACGTCGCCTTCCTTCCAGCGATTCCTATTTCAGTTCCCAAACCATGTCCGCAACACTTGCGTGTTGTTCGGACCTACTAGTAACAAGTCTAGCAGCCCGCCTCTGAACTACTTCAATGTCTTCCTTTGATGCTACCTGATACCGGTCCCAAACTCCCAAGCAGTACTCAAGAATAGTTAGCACTAGCGTCCTACTTGTGGTCTCCTCTAAAGATGAATTACACTTTCCCAGAATTATTCCAATAAACCGAAGTCGGCCATTCGCCTCCCCTATCACAATCTTCACATGCTCGTTCCATTTCACATCGCTTTGTAACGTTACGCCCAGATATGTAGACGCGGTAACTGTGTCCAGCAGGACGCTACTAATGCTGTACCTGAACATAGTGTTGTTGTTGTGGTCTTCAGTCCTGAGACTGGTTTGATTCAGCTCTCCATGTCACTCTATCCTTTGCAAGCTTCTTCATCTCCCAGTACCTACTGGAACCTACATCCTTCTGAATCTGCTTGGTGTATTCATCTCTTGGTCTGCCTCTACGATTATTACCCTCCACGCTGCCCTACAATACTAAATTGGTGATCCCTTGATGCCTCAGAACATGTCCTACCAACCGATCCCTTCTTCTGGTCAAGTTGTGCCACAAAATTCTCTTCTCCCCAAGCCTATTCAATATCTCCTCATTAGTTATGTGATCCACCCATCTAATCTTCAGCATTCTTCTGTAGCAGCACATTTGGAAAGCTTCTATTCTCTTGTCCTAACTATTTATCGTCCATGTTTCACTTCCATACATGGCTACACTCCATACAAATACTTTCAGAAACGACTTCCTGACACTTAAATCTATACTCGATGTTAACAGAGTTCTCTTCTTCAGAAACGCTTTCCTTCCCATTGCCAGTCTACATTTTATATCCTCTCTACTTCGACCATTATCAGTTATTTTGCTCCCCAAATAGCAAAACTCCTTTACTACTTTAAGTGTCTCATTTCCTAATCTAATACCCTCAGCATCACCCGGCTTAATTCGACTACATTGCATTATCCTCGTTTTCCTTTTGTTGATGTTTATCTTATATCCTCCTTTCAAGCCACAATCCATTCCGTTCAACTGCTCTTCCAAGTCCTTTGCTGTCTCGACAGAATTACAATGTCATCCGCGAACCTCAAAGTTTTTATTTCTTCTCCATGGATTTTAATACCTACTCCGAATTTTTCTTTTGCTTCCTTCACTGCTTGCTCAATATACAGATTGAATAACATCGGGGAGAGGCTACAACCCTGTCTCACTCCCTTCACAACCACTGCTTCCCTTTCATGCCCCTCAACTCTTATAACTGCCATTTGGTTTCTATACAAATTGTAAATAGCTTTTCGCTCCCTATGTTTTACCCCTGCCATCCTCAGAATTTGAAGGGGAGTATTCCAGTCAACATTGTCAAAAGCTTTCTCTAAGTCTACAAATGCTAGAAACGTAGGTTTGCCTTTCCTTAATCTAGCTTCTAAGATAAGTCGTAGGGTCAAAAATATGGTTCAAATGGCTCTGAGCACTATGGGACTCAACTGCTGAGGTCATTAGTCCCCTATAGCTTAGAACTAGTTAAACCTAACTAACCTAAGGACATCACAAACATCCATGCCCGAGGCAGGATTCGAACCTGCGACCGTAGCGGTCTTGCGGTTCCAGACTGCAGCGTCTTTAACCGCACGGCCACTTCAGCCGGCTCTTCCTACAGTGACTCAGCTTCGACACTGCACTGTACACAACAACATCATTAGAAAACAACAGCAGATTGCTGTCCACCCTGTCCTCCAAATCATTTATGTGCGGGTATAGAGAAAAATAGCGGTTCTGTCACAATTCCCATGGGAACTCCTGACGATAGTCCTGTCTCTGATGAATATACACCATCGAGGACAACGTACTGGGGTCTTCAAACCACTCACATATTTTTGAACCTGTCCCATATGCTAGCTGAATTTCGCAAGAGTGAAGCTTCCTAAAATCATGCTGAATCGTAGACGTAAGCTTCTCGGCCGCCGCATTTCTTTCCAGAGGTGGACCAATCCGCCATTAAGCAGCTGGTCATTACGTTTTACCCATCGTCTTATGTTGTGAGGTAACTCGTTAAGCGACCTTAGCCTGTGCCCACGGCAGGTCTTCGCTGTACTACTGGGCGCACTACGACTTCTTCAACGCGAGCCGCAGCGGCGAGGCGGTGCGGGGCAGCGCCTGCGACGAGGTGTTCCCCGCGTGGCGCAGCGCCTCGGGCCGCCTACGCTCGCCTCTCAACACGCTCGTCTACAAGCGCAGCCCCGACCACCACCACAGCGTGCGCTGCCAGTACCGCTTCATCACGGACAGGAGGCTCTTCGCCAGGGTCATCCTCACCATAGAGTCCATGGGCTTCAAGGTAAGCGACATCTCTGTAGCTACGTTATCACTCGCCTACGTAAATAGTTGGCCTGAAGGATGGGTGTTTAATAGCACATCGTCAAATGTTCAAATGGCTCTGAGCACTATGGGACTCAACTGCTGAGGTCATTAGTACCCTAGAACTTAGAACTAGTTAAACCTAACTAACCTAAGGACATCACAAACATCCATGCTCGAGGCAGGATTCGAACCTGCGACCGTAGCGGTCTCGCGGTTCCAGACTGCAGCGCCTTTAACCGCACGGCCACTACGGCCGGCAGCACATCGTCATTCATGATGAACTGGTCAAGAAGGACTGAGAAAGAAATCACCATAATCCTTGTTTTATTGTATGTACATAGACTGAAGGAGCGAGTGAAAATTTGTACCAAGGCCGAGAACCGAACACAGGTCTCCTGCTTACTAGGCAGATGTGCTAGCCACTAAGCCATGTGTTTCTTTTTTTTTTTTATACACAAATGGATAAAGGAATGCCGTTCCTCTTAAGTAACATAAGTACAACAATAAAAGTCGTCCCGTTACATCAGGGCGCTCCATGTTTTCTGATGACTGTCTTCTCGTCGCTGTGTTGTTTCCGTTGTTTCTTCAATCTCAGTAATCAAAGGAACTGGAATTTTTTTTTCTTTATTGAATCTTTATTGAATTTCAATTCCCCCCGAAGGGGGCGGGCTGGCAGCAGCTTACTACGCCGCTCTTCAGCCTACAGAATTTGTGTTAAAAAGATGAAGATAATAAAAAATAACAGTTGGCGATAAAATCGGTGATTTTATTTTGTTACTTTGTTGAATTTCAATATTTCAATTCCCCCCGAAGGGGACGGGCTGGCAGCAGCTTACTACGCCGCTTGGAACTGGAAAGAGGTTCGAAGGTTATCTTCTCCTATCTTGGATAATCCAGCTGCGAGTCGGAATATGGAATGCTCTACAATGAAAATTAGAAAGATATTGTACGTATTTAGGGTTCTTGAGCCATCCGCTGTGGCCGAGCGGTTCTAGGCGCTTCAGTCCGTAACCACGGCGCTGCTACGGTCGCAGGTTCGAATCCTGCTTCGGCCATAGATGTGTGTGATGCTTTTAGGTTAGTTAGGTTTAAGTAGTTCAAAGTCTATGGGACTGATGACCTCAGATGTTAAGTGCCATAGTGCTTAGAGCCATTTGAACATTTTTTAGGGTTCTTGACGATCGCATAATGTCGTTCGTTGAGGTAATACCAAAAATCGGGTAATGTCTTTTCGCTATTGCCGAATAGATAGTGAACAGCGTGACCGCTAATAAACGTCACAGAGTTCGTTTTTGCTCTTGGGAAATACACCCCATCTGGGACAAGAAGTGATCGTGTAGTTATCCTGTCGGGAGTCGTGCGTGTGAAAAAAGCCAATATCTGACGCACCAACCGCGCGGAATTAGCCGAGCGGTCTTAGGCGCTGCAGTCATGGACTGTGCGGCTGGTCCTGGCGGAGGTTCGAGTACTCCCTCGGGCATGGGTGTGTGTGTTTCTCCTTAGGATAATTTAGGTTAAGTAGTGTGTAAGCTTAGGTACTGATGACCTTAGCAGTTAAGTCCCATAATATATCAGACACATTTGAACATTTTTTTTGACGCACCTAATAACAAACGTCCTTTGCCGACCCGCATTCGAAACGATGTTCATCCGTGTCAATCACTTGGCATGTGGCACACAAGGGTGAATCAGCGAGGTGGATGTGATGTAGGCGGGACTGGCACAACTGTTTCCGATTAACAGTTATATACCATGCAGATTGCACATGAGTATCAAGGATGGTGGCAGTGCCATGCACTGCCTGCCACACAGCACGCCACTTTGTAGTATGGTATTTGCTTTCAGTCACATTCGGGATCCTGTTTAGTTGCATGGAAGTATATATCGCCCTCATCGTCATCAAGCGTGTGGGTATCAGTGCGGTATGAATGTAGCTTAATTCAAGAAAGAATTGACTAATGTAGAAGAAAGGTGCTTCGATGTCCGATATCATCACATGGGGTTTGAGTGAGGTGGGTCGTAAGGCCTCGAATAATAGACATGTGAGACACATCAGGCTTCATCGCCACAGGTGCAGGTGACAGCTGACGAACAGGGCCTCCTCTCTGTTCTGAACATTACAAAGGTCTAAATCCTTTCTGCTTCTCGGGAGGGAGAGGGACTCCTCACGAATCTTAAATAACATGCCCGTACTAACAGAGAATCCCAAAACCACCAACAAGCGGTGAGCCAGAGTAGGTGGTATCGGTTCGCACAACTGCACAGATTTCCTGGCGCGCCTCCCTCCTCGATATGAATTCTCACTGCCGACCCAGTCTACTTTAAATTCCCCCTTACAAAAGAACAGATTTGCCATGGTCCTCCACGTTCTGGAACAGCACATCAGCAACCAGCCTTAAACCCAGGTGCAGGATCTTATACAACTGAAATGACACTATTTTAGAGACTTCATTGGTCTGTTTTTATACATATAGACTGAAGTGGCGAGCGAAAATTTATACCACAGTAGGGAATCGAATCCTGGTTTCCTACTTACTGGGCAGGTGCTCTAGTCACTGAATCACCTTCCTACAGTGGTTCAAACAACTGTACAGATTACACTGTCACGCCTCCCAACTCAATCCAAAGACTCACTGCCACTCTAGATACCATTAAAACCTCACGAATTGTGTCATTTCATTTGTATAAGAACCTGCACCTGGATTTTAGGCTGGATCCCCCATTTTTGTTCAATGCTGAGGTGCCATTCGAGAACATGGAGAGCCTTAGCAAATCTATTCGAGAGTAATTTATAACGACCGCTTTCGACTTTTTAGAGTGTGAGTCTTAGATACAATGTTTAAAAACTAAGAAAAAGTGGGTAGTAAAATTCAATGAAACTAAATAGCAAGTCAAACTAACTTCTGTATTCAACTTTAAGAACTTAAATATGCCATATAGTAACTTGTTACGTAAACAGACTAGGAGAGGCTACCACAGTACGAACATTATCTGCGTTCTAACTGTTAAGACTAAAGGCTACGGTTCATTATGTTATAGTACAGAACTGGTAACTCATAACTCTACAACTGGAGACTTAAATTAAAGATAAACAGCAATGTTAATTTTGCGCGAAATATTGTAGGTTGCTGGAATAACTTTTTGTTTTCTGATTTTCACGACCGTGTCTGCTTCGAATCTCTGAAGTGTGTCGATATTGTTCGCACTAGCAAATCAGAGTTCGTAAATTGAAAATCAGACTTATTTTGAACGATTACTACAATTAGTTGAGATCTCAATGAGATAGCTGCAATGGTGGCAAAAAAGAATTTTGCAAACCGGTTATTCCACTTTATACAGTCAGACTCACCCGGATTTCCACTGTAAATTTTTTCAATAACGTACCAGTGATATCAGCTGTACAAAATGAAATAACATCACAAAGGTTTAAGCAAAATTGAGTATTATTCTCAGTTAAGGAAACTTACATTGGTTCATATGGCTTAATAGATCACGAGAAGGGGGAGGAAAGCTGAAAATGAAAGAATCAAATTAAATACGCCAGATAAAAGGCGGATATTGTTTTACAGCGATGACATTTTCTTAACTGATTACTTCAGTCTTTATGTATTATGACTGCACGTCTCATATGCAGGTTGTTTCCTAGATCACAAATAACGTATTTATAGCAAGACTATTATATTTGCTTCAAAATAATATATATTTGTTAAAGTAAGAATAGAAATAGATAATCTCTAAAATTTCGTTGCGGAGCCCCCTTTGTTTGAGGCAAGGAAATTATTGTATTCACTTGACGAAATCAAACTCAAAAGTCATTCAGTAATTCCAAATATCCAGAAATGACAAATAAAAAGCTCAAATAAGTGTTTATCTGCGTGCAGAAATAAAATCTTGCACTATATACTTTATCAGATCCACGCATTCTTCGAATATATATAGATAAACACGTTCTTCATTATGCTGAGTTGTCTTTATGTCTGTCCTAATTGTCTTGTATCTTCAAGAGTCAGATCATTTACACAATTAGCCCCAGTAACAGTTTTGGACCATACTTACCTGTAGTTACTTTAATTATTCGACATGGAACACAAAAGGACAAATTGCTTGGTTGCCGTTTTAGTCTTTTCTTTAAAAGGTTGGATGAAAATTCATTAGTCATAACATCGAGATGAATTTTAAATGAGAACGTCATCTGGATAGGCCGGTTACATGTGCGTTTCAGACGACGGAGCAGGTGCGTAGGACTGCAGAAGCCATGATGTGGTGCCTCAGGACCCACCATCGGAAGCCGGAACATTCCACGAAGGTTTTTTCCGATAGTGATGGACGAGATACCGTTCAGGACAGGATTGTAGGAGATAATGAAGACGTCGACATTCCGTGGACTGCATGAAAACATAGAATAGATGGGCGTTATAATAGTGGCACACACGAGATAACTGCGTCTTGGCCAAAAATGTTCGTTTGAGGGTAAAGTTAATTTGTTTTGTCCATCCACAATGAGATTTTCACTCTGCAGCGGAGTGCGTGCTGGCAGATTAAAACTGTGTGCCGGACCGAGACTTGAACTCGGAATCTTTGCCTTCCGCGGGCAAGTGCTCTACCATCTGAGCTACCTAAACATGACTCACTCCCCGTCCTCACAGCTTTACTTCCGCCAGTACCTCGTCTCCTGTTTTCCAAAGTTCACAGAAGCTTTCCTGCGAGCCTTACGGAACCAGCACTCCTGTAAGAAAGGATATTGCGGAGATATAGCGTAACCACAGCCTGGGGGATGTTTCCAGAATGAGATTTTCATTCAGTAGTGGAGTGTGCACTGATATGAAACTTACCGGCAGATTAAAACTGAACGCCGGACCGCAAACACACTTAAGGATTTCAAATACATAGTTAAATACACCTTTCCAATGTTCATGTCTCCGCAATATCCTTTCTTCCAGGAGTGCTAGTTCTGCAAGGTTCGCAGGAGAGCTTGTGTGAAGTTTGGAAAGTAGAAGACGAGGTACTGGCGGAAGTAAAGCTGTGAGGACAGGGCGTGAGTCGTGCATGGGTAGCTCGGATGGTAGGGCACTTGCCCGCGAACGGCAAAGGTCCCGAGATCGTTTCTCGGGTCGGCTCACTGTTTTCTTCTTATTCGACAATGGTCGTTTTTACTTGCATCAGAATTTATTTGTAAGGAATTCTCGTGAGCATAAATTTGAAGCCACTGTATCTTTACCTGGTTGTGTGTCTTATTCACGGCACACTACAGCTTGTAGATTATTTTCTTAAATGAATGTTCAGTCTAGGGATAACTAAACGTAGATGTAGCTTACAGTGTTTTTGAGCGTTGTTTTGTCACTTTAAAAGACCTTTTGCTTGTTATGAAAGTTAAGAGTCTAGGCGTGTGAATCAGGGCACCGACGGCAATTAAGTCTTGCGTCGCCATACTGGGCAGCCATGTTGATATAATGAATGGCGCGTACTCACATGTCGTCGATTTAGTGAACGTTCAAGACGTGTGTAACACCAGTAGTTTAGAGCATTTGGCATTATTCACTGATCAAATAATCTTTTTGTGACTGCATTTTCCGCTCGCTTCCGAAACGTCCCAGCACTGGTAAGTGAAATGTACTTTCATATTCGCATAATTTGTTGAGAGTGGGCAAAACAGTTACTTCGCACCGCCATCTATCGCCGTTTCGCTCTCTATTCATCACAAACTGTCTTAAATGCACCTAACACAATTTTGTTGCTAAGACAGAATCAAACAAATTTATTGTCTCTTCTTCGTCTTACTTACAGAACATATTAAGCATGTGTATCCCTCGCTCACAAGTAGTTAACTATTAGCCAAGAGTTCATCGGATACTTTTACATTATACTAAAAAACTTTGTACATTTACAGCTTCCTCTTTCTGTGCGTGAAGGTCATCCAAGTGACCGGAAAATCAATATTTCGTGCTTTAATTCCGCTCAAACGGAAACACAGTTTAGTACATATAGTGCTATCCTCACTTTTCACTTTTTATTTCTGTAATGGGTCAAAGTATTTTTAAGATCTCTGCGTGAATATAGCTCTTTAAACGTTTTGGTAGTGGGATATGTAACAGGTCAATGATTAAGATTTAAACTGCCCTGACCCATTCTGGTCGTGTTTTGTTTGTGTAACACAGAAAAGCGTGTGCACCATGCCATGTTCAATGTATTGATTCGTAAGCCAGAGGATGGTATTAATTAGGGTTTCCGTTAATGTTATTTTATTGACACAAGGCGGGCTGAGTTCTGTGTATCGAGTATAAAACAGCGGCTGCGAAAAGTAACTCGCTCCGCGACTGTTATACATTTTGTCATTGTAATCACTGATGCTTGTCACAAAGGTGAAAATTTCAAACCGTGTGTGTTTGAGTATACTTTTGTGCAGCACAGTGGTCGTCAAACAGCGACCTGCGTGCCACATGCGGTGCGAATTCATTATTTATGCGGGCTGCGGTTCTTAGCCGTGTTTTCTAACAAAATGCATCTAGCAACCTACAGACGAATCCAAAAATGTGACATTACAGGCACTAATATCTTGAGACGTGCTTAATTTTAACTGATGTTGGTGAATTTAGCTGTCAGCTGTCAGCCCTGCGACCGTAGCAGCCGCGTGGTTCCAGACTGAAGCGCCTAGAACCGCTCGACCACAACGGCCGGCAAGATCGAGGTCGAAGTGGTCGGATTAAAATGGGTGTAAGGTATATAGTCCTTCACCCCAACTGCTGAACCTATACATCGAAGAGGCAATGAGGGAAACAAAATAAAAATTTAAGAGCGGGATTAAAATTCAGGGGGAAAGGACATCAGTGATAAGATTCGTTGACGACATCTCTATCCTCAGTGAAAGTGAAGAAGGATTGAAAGATGTGGTGAATGGAATGAACAGACTAATGACTACAGAATAAGAATGGAGAATAAATCGAAGAAAGACGAGGGTAGACTGAAGTAGCAGAGCTAAGAACAGGAAGAAACTTAACATTACAGTTGCAGATATCGAAGTAGACGAAATTAAGCAATTCTTCTACCTAGGGTGCAGAATAACCTATGACGGCCGGAGAAAGGAGGATGTTAAGAGCAGACTGCTACTGGCGAAAAAGGCATTTCTGGCGAAGAAAAGTTTGCTGGTTCAAGCATAGCTCTTAAACTGAGGACGAAGTTTCTGAGGATGAACGTTTGGGGCACAGCGTTCTGTGGCACTGATACATGGTGTGTGAGAAAACCAGAACAGAAGAGAATTGAAGCATTTGGGATTTGATGCTACGGAAGAATGTTGAAAATTAGGTGGACTGGCATGGTAGAGAATGTGGAGGTTCTCCATGGAATTGGCCGGAGAGAGAAGCTTACGAAAAACAATGACAAGAAAAAGGGACAGAATGATAGGACATCTGTTAAGTCATCAGGGATAACCTCCGTTGCCCAGTCACCACCATAATCCATAATCAGACTGACAACGAATGCTACTTCTGAAGTAGACGGAATCTGAAACTCGCAGTCGATGTTAATCTCACTAAAATCGATCATTACTGACTGCCACGTCATTTTCTAAGAAATTTTAAAGTCTTAAATTACTGAACTAAGGCGACGTTTCGGGACTGACGCAGTGGCCTTCCTCAGACCAAAGTGTAACTGCACGTAAGATAGCGTGACATTCCATTAAGAAAGACTTTAATGAGAATCACAACAAAATACGTGCGCTTTAAGATGCCACAGTTACCAGCAACAGTCCCATAGCCTCTACTTAGCAAACAAAAGCCGAAAAGGCAATGTGCTGAAAGGCTTTTGCTCCATTTTCCTTATCCCTTCCATATGAAATACAACTTCAAGCTGTGCTTCGCTACTCGTGTCTTGTATCAATTCTTTTTTATTGTAAATTGTAATTTATTCATTTTTTTACCACATGTACAGTTTCTCTTCTGTTGTGTGTAATTCTTTGCTGATGTTATCTTCCTGCCTCCAACCTTATATTCATGCACACACACACACACACACACACACACACACACACACACACAGAAATAGTACAGTTTCTCTTCTGTTGCTGGTGTTCTCTTCCTTCATCCAACCTTGTTTTCACGCACACACACACACACACACACACACCCACAAACACACTAATTTTATTGTTTATATTTAATGTTTTCAATTAAATTGCTTTCGAAGATAACCTATAGTCTGTATTTTCAACTCACTCTTGACGTACAACATCCTTACCGTTGCAGTTCACCAGTATTGTAGCCTCGTTGACGACGATAGTGAGTTGAAGTGTGATGATCAGCTTCTAAGAGGGCAACCGATTAAATAAATAAATAGTCTACAGTGTCAACAATTTTGTGCTTTCGAATCATAATTAACAGCAAAAGTGACAAAGCAAAGGAGGAGGGAGAACGAGAGATGGTCGTTCCAGAATAGTGGTAATTGACAAGCAGAAGATCGAGAACTTAGCCTATCGTGACGATGCTTACAGAAGCGTGGGTACAGAGGAACGCAATGGGAAATAAAGTTTTTATATGACCATGGAAAACGAGACCATGCGAGGTTGCACGAACAATCGTGCGGCGGAGGAGTCTTTTTATCTTAGAAAGTCGCCTCGGAGTTGGACTGCACGCACCAGCTGACAGGCGTCTGCGGAGCATAACGGCACGCGCCAGTGGCCAGAGACGCAGTTCGGGCGAATTCAGGTGTAATTGTTCGCTTACTGACAATGAGCCGGAGGCGGACAAAGGACACGATCGGCAGCAGCACTGCTCATGCGTAGAGTCTGGGTGCAGTGGCGATCTGTCTGGGTGGTTGCACAGCTGTGAGGTCAATTCACCAACTAATGTGTAAAGCATAAAGTCGTCTTGACGACAGAACAGTAACACGTAAACAGAACGCAATTTGCAGAACAATAGAATTCTGGAAAGGCAGACCTAAAACAAGAAAAAAGAATTAAGATGACCTCCAAACAGTGAAACAGAAGCAAATAAACACAGTCCCATCATACAAATCTCTCAACAACTATAATAATCATATAAATGCGAAGGAAGCAGTGTGTGCGTGTTGGTCCTTCACACTGAAAACGGCGGGAAGAATTTGGATGAAATATGGAAAGGTATGGCTTATGCCCTGAATTAACACATAAGCTACGTTATCCATAGCTACCTGCCGAAAGAGGTGGGGGTGGAAAAGCATTGTAGCCCATGACGTGCGAATACTCAGAATTTACTTACTCAGTATTTGAGAGTAAGAACACTCGGTGACTAGCAACAAACCTTACACATAATTTCAAACTTTTAACTTTTTCTCGCTGAGGATCTACGAAAAGAAAGTCGTTACTACATTTTCGTTGTTCAGTAAAACCAACGCAAGAAGCGCGACGTTTTAATATATTACTTGTTTATTTTAATGCATTACTTGTTTACTGCGAACTCTATTTCACAACAATGGTTCAGAAAACACGACTTCATAATCATTGTGCTGCTTAGAAACGAAACAGCAGAGTGAAATACTCTACACATAGCGGTGAAGTATGTGTAAAATAATTGTGAACTATGTTAAATACATATGAAATACATTTGACATAAGCATACGCAGGCAAAGATTCGGATAGAAAGCTTATCCTAAGACCCAGGTACGTTTCCAATAAACTTAGTACGCATATAAGCAACGGTCAGGAAAGTAATACTATGCGGTAAAAACTGCCAGTCCCCTACTGGGGTAAGGCTGGTAATGCTGAAAGAGAAGAAGGATGTGGAGCTGGGCAGAGAGAGCGGGGAAGGAGAAGATGGATACAACTAAGGGGAACGACGAGCTGGACAGAGAGAGGGGAAGAGGAAGTGGAGAGAGAAGGCGAAGAGGAGCACATGGATAAAAAGAGGGGAAAGGAGGACATTAGCAGAAAAAGAAAAGAAGATGTGAACAGAGGGACGGTTAAGGAGAAGATGGACTAATAGAAGATTGGAACAAACATACACTCGCGGTCTCGTTCATAAATAACTGTTTACGCGCTAATAACTCTGTGGTGCATAGATGGATAAGATACATGAGCGTTGGCCACAGACAGAAAAAGACAGTAAATACAGCTTCTGGAGTTAACCACAGGACACGATGATATCACCTAGAGATCTAAACATTGTTCTATGAGTACTCCCGTCACCGACTGTCTACATTACTACCTAAGCAATGTACCTCAATACAGTCTTCTGTACAAAAAACGTTTGAAGGAATCACTCTCACGCACAAAAACTAAAAGGTAACTCTCGTTATAAAATTGCATAAACCGAATCATTTACGTTCACAGAATAATAGAAACAAGATCACAGACTTTACAGTAAACCAACCAAATCAATTACTCTCGCGGCGTGTAATTAACAAAATCAAACTGGCTCTCGCCTATAGAGAACACATTCGCACACCCAGCCCGCCATCACACAATATTGATAGCATGTTGCAGAGGATGCACTGCGGTCGGTGGCGATCACACATTCTCTTACCAACTGGGTACCCTCTTTCTATCCGTATCTTTGCCTGCCTATGCTTATGTCAAATGTATTTCACATGTATTTAACATAGTTCACAATTATTTTACACATATTTCACCGCTTTGTGTAGAGTATTTCACTCTGCCGTTTCGTTTCTAAGCAGCACAATGATTATGAAGTCGTGTTTTCTGAACCATTGTTGTGAAATAGAGTTCGCACTAAACAAGTAGTACATTAAAATAAACACGCCTGGTGATCACACATTCTGTTACCAACTCGGAACCCTCTTTCGTAATATCCATGGGACCATCATGAATCGCGATGACTTCTGTGTAGTTTATCTCTTTGAATAAAAATGTCGTTTCTTATCGACTATATGCGTATTTCTTTGTCGTCTTCTGTACAATACTATAGCAGTTCTTTCCAATGTACGGCGCAGTGTTCATAGAGCTGTGTTCCTTGACAGTGACCTTAAGGGGCCAACGAGTGGGTGACGGACGAAATTATAGCTCAAATTCAGGATTTTTTTTTTCTCCGTACTGGAATGCACAGAACAAATGGGGTCTGATGAAATGAATACAGCACAGATTGAACTTCTAATTGGCATTTTTTCATTGAAAAAATTAGTATCTTCACTGTGTAATTGGGATTTTCCTGAGGCAGATCTAAAAGGAAGTAGATGGACGGTTGTTGCTGTAACTACGGTTGCGGTTATCTGAAGCAGGAAATTAAAATATCACCCTGATCCTTACAGATTTAATGTTATTTCATCGCAGGGATTTGAAAAAGAAAAAAATGCGAAATATAGGTATTTGAAAAATGGGCAATTAGGCAGTTTTTGTACCCATCTTTTGTGGAACCATCTTTTTGGCCGAAAAAATACTAAATATCAACATAAAAAACAGGCTACGATGAATTGAAGAATTTCAATTTGCTTCAAGGGAGATTAAAAATCATTAAAATTAGATGAAAATTGTAGCGTGGGTAGCGAGAACCACGCTCGAAAAACACGGTTTTGAGAAAAATGTGTTGATAGTTCGACAAATGTTCGTCACATAAAAAAGGGACGAAGCTTGAAACTTACGGGATACCGTCGATTCCTGGTCCGTAATTACTATCGCCCCGGATAGCGGATGGCCGCTTTTTGCTACTTTGACCCGATAAGCACTCAGTTTTGTCTTCAAAGTGTGTGGCTGGCGGAGGTTCGAGTCCTCCCGCGGGAATGGGTGTGTGTGTTCGTCCTCAGGATAATTAAGGTTACTTAGATGACCTTAGCAGTTAAGTACCATACGATTTCACGCACATTTGAACATTTTTGTCTTCAAAGCCCTTTCCGTGGCTGGGCGCATCGCCGCTGGCGTCCCTGTCCTCACAGAACCGGTGCATTTCATTGCCGATTTTGATTTGAAGCCCATTTGCCACGTGCATTAATGGAGCATGGCCTACACTGAACAGACATATTGCCAAATTTGAAGCAATGTTGACAATCTGGCTTCGGCAGGATGTTGTTTTTGGAGCGTTTCTACAAATGGGACTGTTCGAACTATCGTTCACATCTTGAGTGAAACCGCCCAAACAACGCTTCGGTAGATTTACTCCAGTCGGCATAAATAGGGATGATGGCATCGATAACGACTTTTGGCAACGGATTCTATAACGCCGAGGCGTGTAGTGCACGCTCACCTTCAAACGCTCACAGAATCGTTATTTTTTGGAGTTTCCGCATTATTTTTTGCGGAATAATTCTTCAATGTATATACATTCGAATTCCATAATAAAAAAATTTCGAGTTTTTTCGACCGTCACCCTGTCGTTCTATCGTAAAAATCTGCACACGAATGTACCAAGTGTAGAAGTATGGAACCGGAATTTGCCTATAGATGGTGCTTCTAACAGTCAGTGCAGGGTCCGTGAGAGCGCGTCTACAGCGCCATCTGCTTCCTGTAACGGTTGACGATGAATGTCAACACGCAGTAACCCAAGTTACATACATTGGTATGTGTTTCAAACCCGTAAACATGTCGAGGCTTCTGCCTACGAGCTACGATTTGTGGACAGCATTTGTTATCATTTGAAGATAACTGCTACAGAATCGCATCGAGTACTTGTCGAGCTTCCGGAAAACAAGCTCTTGGGAAAACATAATGTTTCGACTGGTTCAAAACATTCAAAAGTGGTGAGTTTGACGTGAGAAACGACGAGCCCGTGAAACCACCGAGATAGTTCTAAGACAATAAATTTCAGGTCCTACTGGATACAGATGATAAACTCAACAGGAACAAGCAGAACAATTGAATATAACATAGAAAGCCGTTTTTCTTCAGTTGAAAGCTGTGGAAAAGGTGCAGAAAGTGGGAAAATAGACTCTGCATGACCTGAATGAAAGACCATAAGCAAATCGAAAGACCACTTTTGAAACGCTGCTCAACAGATAAAAAAGAAAGTCCTTTCTCCATCGAATTGGGACAGGTGATGAAAAATTGACATATTTTAAGAATATTATGCGACATAAATTATGGGTGAATCCAGGCAAACCATCTACATCCACTGCAAGATCAAATTGCTTTGGAAAGAAACAATGCTCTGTGTTCGGTGGGATCAAAAGGGTGTCATCTATTATGAGCTGCTAAAACATGACAAAACTGTAAACTCTGATCGTTACCAAAAGCAAATGATCGATTTAAATCGAGTATTACGTAAAAAACGACCGGAATAAAGAAAAACGTCACACGAAGTCATGTGGCTCCATGATAACGCCCCATCACACGCAGGAAAACAGCTCAGGGAAAGGATCGAGGATTTCAGTTGTGAAATATTAGGGCATGGAACTTCTTCTCGAGTCTTGGGTCCGTCCGATTATTATCTATTTGCATCACTGTTACACTATTTCCCCGAACAACGCTTCAATTCGTATGAAAATGTACGACAAGGGCTCGCTAACTGGTTTGCTTCAAAAGAAGAGCAGTTTCTTTGTCGTTGAATTCATAGCCTGCATTCAGAGCCTGCCGGAGAGTCGGGAGAAATATGTAAATAGCAGTGGAGATAAAATATTGTTCATCAGTTTCAAACAACAGAGCTGTAATCACTGCAACCTAATTCCGATTTCGTACACTATGTGATGAAAAGCATCTGGACACCTGGATGAAAATGACTTTTAGGCTCGTGACCCCCTCCATCGATAATGCTAAAATTCAGTATGATGTTGGTCCACCCTTAGCCTTGATGACAGCTTCCATTCTCGCAGACACACGTTCGATCAGGTGCTGGAGGGTGCATTGGGGAATGACAGCCCATCCTCAAGGAGTACTGCACTGAGGAGAGGTATCGATGTCGGTCGGTGAGGCCTGGCAAAAAATCGGCGTTCCAAAACATCCGAAAGATGTTGTATAGTATTCAGGTCAGGATTCTGTGCAGGTTACTCGATTACAGGGATGTTATAGTCGTGTAACCACTCGGCCACAGGCGTGCATTGTGAACAATTGCTCGATCGTGCTGAAAGATGCAATTACCATCCCCGAGTTGCTCTTCAACAGTGGGAAGCAAGAAAGTGTTTAAAACATCATTTTAAGGCTGTACTGCGATAGTGCCACGCTAAACATCAAGGGGTGCAAGCCGCCTCCAAGAAAAACACGACCAAGCCACAATACCACCGCCTCCGAATTTTACTGTTAGCGCTACACAGGCTGGCAGATGACGTTCACTGGGCATTCGCCATACCCACACTCTGAAATCGGATCACCACAGTGTGTACCGTGATTCGTCACTCCACGCAACGTTTTTCCCCTTTTCAGTCGTCCAATGTTTACGCTCCTTACACCAAGCGAGGCGTCATTTAGCGTTTACCGGCGTGATGTGTGGCTTATGAGCAGCCGCTAATCCATGAAATCCAATTTTTCTCACCTCCCGTCCAACTGTCACAGCACTTGCAGTGGATCCTGATGCAGTTTGGAACTCCTGTGTGCTGGTCTGGACAGACGTCTGCCTATTACACGTAACGAGTCTCTTAAACTGTGGGTGGTCTCTGTTAGTCAACAGACGAGGTCGGCCTGTACGCTTTTGTGCTGTACGTGGCTCTTCACGTTTCCACTTCACAATCATAACGGAAACAGTGGACCTAGGAATGCTTAGGAGTGTGGAAATCTCTCATACATACATATGACACATGACACAAGTGACTCTCAATCACCTGACCATGTTCGAAGTGCGTGAGTTCCACGGAGCGCCCATTCTGCTCTCACGATGTTTAATGACTACTGAGGTCACTGATATGGATTGCCTGGCAGAAGGTGGCAGCACACTGCACCTAATATGAAAAAGTAATTTTTTCGGGGGGGGGGGGGGGGGCGGTCCGGATACTTTTGACCACATTGTGTACTTCTATGGTGTAATGTAAATGCACCGGCTGATGTTGAGTGTTGAGCACTTTCCTTGCCCTTTTACAGGACCACCCGTACAGCGCGGTGTCGTGCACGGACTGCTGGAGCGACCGCGTGGACAAGCTGCTGGTGTGGGAGCCAGCAGGTGACGCGGCAGGCGGCAACGCGTCCGCCGTCTCGGCCGCGTACTCGCCGGCCGCGTGGACCGAGCCGCAGCCGCAGGGCGCCACCAGCCGCTGCCTGTGCCACGGGGGCGCGCAGCAGCCGCCGGCGTCGGTGGTGTCGCGCTCCGAGCGGCTGGCGCTGGAGCTGCGCGTCGACGCGGCGCACGCCGCCGTCAGCTACTTCAAGCACCCGGCGCCGCTGTTCGAGGCGCGCTACCAGTTCGTGCACGGACCACTGTGCGGGCCGCCGCTGCTCGCGCCCGCCACCGAGGGCGAGCTGCTCTTCCCGCACTACGAGGCTCTCGGACACGCGGAGCCGCCGCGGCAGATCCGCTGCATATGGGAGCTCCAGGTACACACGCTCTGCCTTTCCGCCATAATACTCTTAAAATGGGACAGAAATCGTTAGATGACAAGTACATGTAGACTCAAACAAATTATTACAGGTTCAGAAAACATAGATGATTTACTCAAGAGAAAAAGCCGAACGAATTCAACAAGAAAGCAATGCGTTTGTTCACCACTAGACCTTATTGCCGGCTGTCATTCAGCTTGGCGTTGACTGATGGTGTTGTTGGACGTCCGTCTGAGATATATCGTGCCAAATTATGTCCAATTGGCGGGTTACATAAAAGTACAGACATGTTTGGAAGATCCTGACATCAAAATACAGAGATGTTTGGAGGGCCCTGCCCATAAAGTTCCAATCGTTGTCACTCTGGGAGAGATGCGTCGACCTTGTTGGTCAAGGTAGGGTTTTGCAAACAGTAAGACAGGGAGAAGAGATAGTATGATAGAACATCTGTTAAGGCTTCAGGGAATGATTTCCTTGGTACTAGAAGAGGCTGTAGACGGTAAAAATTGTAGAGGAAGAAAGAGACTGAAATAGATACAGAAAGTAACTGTGAACGTAGGGTGCAATTGCGACAGTGAGCTGAAAAGCTTGTCACAGGAGAGGAATTCGTGGAGGAATGCATCACACCAGTTACAAACTGATGACTCATAAAACACGAGCAGTAGACATTCTCGTCGAATGTAAGCCCACGTTGGCTTCCCTTGAAGGCGGACAAAACGAGGCGCAGAATATCGTCGACTTACCTCTGTGCTATAAGGCTGCTGCAGATGACAACCAAAGTGGACCTGCTATGAAAAGAAATTGTATCTCAGATCATCAGACTTGGTATTCGGGTAATACAATGGGCTAACGTCAGGTTGGTATGCCATCGCTGCCTGGGGGGGTCTCCAGACACGTCTTCGCTGTCCATCAGGCCTCGGGTTGAAGCGGGACTCATCACTGAAGTACTGAAGTATTTCTACTCAAGACATGAGTTCACACACGGTAGACGTAGTCTAGAGATTCCCCAGACAGCAGAGGGAAACCTCTTTCCACAGCAGGACACTATCCATGACACCCTTAGAGCACAGTGGTGCGTCGACGATATTATTCGCCCTGTTTTGTAGCCTTTCATGGCAAGAAATGCTGGACTAACAAGTCAGCTTGTCTTCGTGCTTGCCAAACCATACCTTGGCTGGTTGAGAACTTCGGGTCCCTTCTGGGCGGGCCCTCTATCTATCCCCGGATGCTGACGATGTAATGCGCCGCTCGCACAGATTTACGCTCGATATTACTTCGGAGGACATCCAGCAAATCCAGCAACCAAAGCCAAACAACTCCTAGCATACGAGCCAGCGCTGGACTAACAAATTATTAACCTGGACAATTTGTGAAACTCCGCCTATTAAATATATCGTACATTTTTTCTGAAATTATATTAATTCGTTTGTTTGTACATTTACATATACCGATTTTCGCCGCATTCTGGTATTAGTCCTGGAGAGCTGGACCACTTTTTTCCTTCAGCCGAACATTTGTGTGTTTTTCAACTTTTTATAACTCCTGCCTCCATATTCTTAAAGTGCGATATAAAATTAGGTACAATATATTACTGAGGCACTGCCATTTAAAATACAAAAGATACGATAAAATGAAAATGTAAATGAGCGGTGCATCTCACCCATACGTATATGGATGAGATGGACAAGTGTATTGAGAAAGATGGACCATATAAAAATGGATATAGATGAAGAAATGAGACAGTTAAATTTTCATATTTTTATCTGGAATATGTTGTAATGAATACAGAACTACGTTATTAAATATTTTAGTCCAAAAACATTTATCAGTTTATTATAAACCATGATTGAACATTGGCTTTTCTAATGAGCTGTTCCTTTTATTCCAGCATTAACTTGTCTTCCTCTAACCATAGCAATTACACTTATTATCAGTTGCTGAACTACATTCATTTGACCATTGTGAACAGGAAACACAATGAGTCCTGAAATCATTTTTATTAATATCGTAACATATTTCACCACGCCTTCATCTCTCTCATCGAATTTCTTTCGTAATCTTCTACAATGTCTGCACCTGACGAGCTCACGAGCAATATGTGGTTTTTTTTTTGTTTTACTTTCGTTATCCTTTTTTCTCGTCAGGAGTGTTGCCCTTTGGTGGTATTTTTGTACCTTTTTTCTGTTTCTCTCCCCATCCCTCTTTTTCTTTAGAGATTCAATGTTTTCAGAAGAGTTCAGTCATTTGGATACAGATCTGTCTTCGTCTTAAAATTCATAGTTTTATCAGTATAACGACTACCCAGAATTTCGTCTGTTTTTGCTTAGAAGTAGTCAGTTTTGAGGTGTTATTGATGGAAGTTCTAGATGTAGTAGCAGTGGAGTTCGAAGTTGTGTCATTGAAAGAATTTGACCTATGCAATAAGAATGCTCTTTTGACGTCCTTGGAATCAGTAGGTGTTTTGATGTACTTTGAGCAGATTTGTTGGCCTGTGTGTGAGATTCTTGTTTTTCTTTCTTGACATAGATATATCTTCCGACAAATAACTGTCGCCTGAGACTGCGGCCATCTTCAGTGGAATTATTCAATATGCCTTGAAGCTAAATATAATTGTGCCCCATCACTCTCACTTTGAAACAAGTGTTGTATCTCTCCCAAGTAACAGTGGTCCATCTCTCCCGATTGTCTGGGAAAGACGGACCACCCCAACGTCTATCTGTAGGTGGCGAAATCTGAGGTCATTTTAGGTTAGTTCCATGTCTACACATTTGCCAAGCTTGCAGTAAAAGAACTGCAACAATATTGTTCAAACTAAGCCTTGGTACTAAAATTATGTAACTACACGATAAAACTTTTCGGCTTACCTGAACAAAAAATGTGGCTTCTGTCCACACTAACACGAAAATCAAAGTTACACTTTTGAACCAATTTTGTTCACCAAAGATCTTACTCGCAAGCTGCGAGATTTGTTTCCAGCTGCTCATTTGTGAAGTAAGCCTCTGGTGCGTCTCACCCAATGATTCTACTTATCCAGTGTATTTTGTGACACTCCTGAAGATGCGATACTGTTAAGAGCTGTTCGAGTATAAGCACACTGTAGACAATACTACCCTTAAAAAAATATTACACTGCTATCGTGTAACATCTTCTGTGCCTCGGATAATGGACTCAAATCAGAGAGAAAGAGATTACTAATCATATCTGACTTATCTAGAAGAGACATTAAATTATGAAGACATCGATCGCATAGTATAATCATCTTGAGGGGATGTTCACTGCTACTGCAAATAATCATGGACATTTACTATTGGATTAAGAACGGGTGTTTTACTGGACCATTGGAGGCAAGATGGGATGCCTAACTGTTTTTTACATCATAAACATATACATGCAACACAGTCAATACAGTTATTGTCATCCTGGAGAACATGAGTGTCTATAGTACACTCAACTTCATAATGAATCCATAGACATTACAAAAGTGAATGTATGCATGTATGTGTGCTTGCTCATCTCCTGATAAACTACTGGCTAGTGCTCAACCAAACGTGGTACAAACATCACTTACTGTCCTAAAAGAAACTCTGTGGGGGTAAGAACCACCTATCTCCTAAAAAAAAGGGGAGGATGAAAAGAAGCATAGGCCACGTCGCGCCAATAGCCAGAATATATTCATCCAATTTTTGTGAATGAGGGTATTTAGCTACGTGCAACCGACTTTACACATACTTTCGAATCTTTTCGAAGCTTTTTCTAGCTGATAAGGCCCACAAAATGGTGAAATATAAAACGTTCATCGCCCACAACATTTTTGCTATTCATGCAGTAAAACTGAAACATCAGGCATGACCTTTTAATTGATTACTTTTTTATAACAAACTATATTCGCAACACATTTCGTGCACACTATTCACATGTATGACTGTATGTATCTGCAGATTCATATCACTGTGGCGACTCATAATTCAGGCGATTACGACGTTATAAATATTGAGCTGCATGAAAGTGAAATTACTGGGTGGAATTCGTTAGAGCTACAGGTGATGTATGTGTGAAACATAGTTAAATATATTTTAAATGTATGTGACACATGCGATCATAGTCAAGGCCTTAGGTATAGAACTCCTCTTAAACCCTCTGGAGCGATGTGAACGAAACTTGTATACATATTACCTACTATCTGGAAAGAGATACTGTGGGTATAAGAAGCAGCAAACTCCTCTTTGTACCGGAGTGATAAACTGAAGGGACAAAGGGGCTAGGAGTAGATGGACGGAGATGGTGGGGTGGGGGACGAGAGGATGTGGGTTAGTGAATAGAAAGGGAACAGGACATGGAAAGTGAGAGTGAAGGGGGAGGAGGAGGTGGACAGAGGGAGTGTGGAGGAGATTGACAGAGTGACAAGAGAGGTGGAGATGAACAGAGTGTGTGTGGAGGAGGAGCTGGACAGAGAGACAGTACAGAAGGAGATGGACTGAGAGAGGGGGAGGAGGAGATGTACTGAGGGGTAAAGTGTGGTGAATGTGAGGGGGCGAGATGAAGATAGATGTGAGGTGCAGATGGATGATGGGGGAATTAGTAGACAGACAGGGAGAAGGTTGAAGGAGGAGATGGTCTCATTGAAGACTGAAATATATACATACCTGGGCAAGCTGAAGCAATCAACTACGAATAAAATAAACATCCCCATTGAAGTGCACAGCTCTTTTACTGTTGTGAAGAAATTTCAACAGAAACAAATTTAATTTAAGTTATAAACTGAATAAATCCCAAGCAGATTATTACTCTCTAATTAGCCACCACAGGCGATGAGAAACCTAAAATCCTCCCTGAACAATCTCTGAATTTTGTGTGGCAAGTCGGGATTGTAAAAAGAGATCTACAGATTAATAAAGCTAATACTACTACAATAATAGTAGTAGTAATAGCTTTATTCACCTGTAGATCTCTTTTTACAAGGTTATAGGACATGTCAAAGTATTTAAAAGCTTAGACCAATTTAAAATAAGCTAATTTGTATACACTTACATTCACAGACTTCTAGTTAAAGACAATCATTAGATTTACTCCAGGTATACAATACTGTTTTTACAAATAACTCATTAAATAATGTAATACCACACTGTTCACTCATATCTCACTATCAATCACTGCACAAACTATACACACACTGTTTCATAACACTTCACTTACTAAACACTCAAACACACAATCCCTGGGCCCTTTTCTGCACCATAATTTTCCATTAGCTATCCTAAAAAACTGAGTCAGTATCACACCATAATGAATGAGACGTTGAGCTCAGAAAGAGGAACAGGTTTTAGTACTGTGCAACACATAGCTTGGGGGTACGTTTTCTAGATATGAAAAAAGAAGTGAAAAAACGTAGTGTTAATGTGTTATGTGGAATGTTGGATATTTCATAGCCATTATTATTATTTATTTGCGTAACTACTCAGTTTTATCTAATTAATCTTACAATTTATAAAATATATTACATAACAGGTACTTTCTAGCTGCCTTTGTAAATAAGCGTATTTTTGAAATTTCCCTTATCTCTGTTGGTAATTTATTGTAGTTTTATCCCTTGGTAGAAAATGCTGTTTTGAGTTTTATGTTTGTTTTTTCTTGGCAAATGTAAGTTGGGTCTAGCTCTTCTTTGGTGGTCATGGACAGAACTGTTTGTGTGGTAATTACCAATGTTATTTTTTTATGTGTATCACTGACTGGCGAATGTATTCACATGAAGAAATTAAAATACACAGTGTTTTGAACAGATCTTTAAAATGAGCTTGACTACCATTTTTGGTTATGATTCTTATGGCTCTTTTCTGGAGTTTGAGAATTGTGTTCATATTTTTTGCATTTGTTCTCCCAGAAAGAATGTCATAGCTAAGAATTGAGTGTACACATGAATAGTTGTAACTAAAAGACATTGCATGTTACACACTGGTGATAGGATTCCAAGGGCATAATTTGCTGATGACATTCTGTTTGCTGTTACATTTCTGTGTTCACAGGACTTCAACTGAGAATCAATATTCATTCCTAGAAACTTTGCATTTGTTACACAGACTACAGAGGTGGTATCTACATTTGATTTAACATTGTCATTTTCCCTCTTCAAACTGAAATCCTTCGCATTAGTTTTCTTTATGTTCAATGTCACCTTATTGCTTATTGACCAATCATAAACTTCCTTGACAGCTTCATTTGCTTTCTCTGCAAGGAGTTCTCTAGCTTTCTCGGTGACTATAATATTGATGTCATCACCAAAGAGAATTTTTTCACCATCAGTAACACTACTGGGAAAGTCATTGACGTATATCAGGAATAGTATTGGTCCTAATTTGCTACTTTGTGGAACCACTGTACTAATGTATTTGGTTCTGATAAGTGTTTCACTAAATATGTAGATCTATTTGAAGTACATGTTATCTCTACTCTTTGTACCTTATCTGCTAGGCATGATCGAAACAAGTCATTAGCTACCCCTCTTATTCCTAATGTCCCTAATTTGTTTAATGGAATCTTGTGGTCAACTGTATCAAAGGCCTTAGAAAGATCCAAAAGTATGCCTGTGACACACCCATCTTTGTCAAGAGTGTCAAGTACAACTTTTGTGAATTCTATTATGGCTGACTTCATATTTTTGCCGCTTTGGAAACCAAACTGTGATTTGCTTAATAGGTTGTATTTATTCAGGTAATTCATTAATCTGTCTTTTGTAACTGCTTCTATTATTTTTGAGAATGGTGACAGCAGGGAAATGGGCAAGTAAATTTCTATGTCTTCAGCATCACTTTTCTTAGGCAGAGGTACAACTCTTGGCTATTGTAACCGCTCTGGAAATGTCACTGATGTAAAGAATTCATTTATTATATTTATTAAGGAGTCTTGTATAATCTCTGTACATTGTTTCAGTACACAAATTCATACTTCATCTAATACTACTGACTTTTTATTTTTTGAACAGTTTTGTTGACTTCATTCTCTGGGGTTGGAAGTAATGTCATTTTATACAGTGCAACATTATTTACAGGTATTATATTTGTTTTGGGGATTTTCTGTTGTAACCTCTCTGAAATACTTGAAAAATGCTCATTTACATAGTTTGATAAGTGTTGTGTATCATTTATTACCTTATCCCCCTTCTATTAGCAGAATGTTATTCTGTGTTTCTTTGCCTCTCCCTGTTCCCTTTTTTTAAAAAATCTCAGGCTGCTTTGCTTTTACTCTCTGCATTATATATTATTTTGTCATTAAATGACTTTTTTGCAGCAATCAGATCCTATGGATCTTTTTGTATCTGTGATAGAAATTTAAGAATTCTGGATCATTGCGACTCTTTTTCATGGAACTGAGATATTTCAGTGTTTGGGAGGTCTTCTTAATATCTGCTGTTATCCATCTGTTTTTGGAAGATGTTGATACAGACATGCATACCTATGGAAATGAATTTTCAAAGTTCAATTTAAATAATATGGAGCATTTAGAGAAATTCATATTCACATTGGTTTCCTTATACACTTCATCCTAGCTTTGTTTTGCTAGTTCCTTTGAAAAATCTTTTATTTTGATTTCTGATAGATGTTTTTTATAGGCTTGTAGTTAGGGAATGATTCGGTGACTGATTTTACTGTTGTTATTTGACCGAGATGGGCTAATAGTCAAAGATCTTTTACAGTTGCATCACACTTTTCCCTGTCCATATTTGTGGCCACATAGTCAATTACAGATGCAGTCACTGTAGTAACCCTTGTTGCACTATTGACCAATAGGAACATGTCAAAACTTGGAAGGATATTTTTGAGGTGCTGCTTGATTCATTTATAATATTAGTGTTGTTGTTAATGTCCCCACACAGAATTATGTTGACCTTTGTACTTGTGACTTTATCTAGAACTTCTGTTAGTTTATTCAAAAGTGTCCACATTACCACTGGGAGATACACACAGAAAATGATTAATTTCTTGGTGATATCAAGCCCTGTTAATTCTATAGCTGATATTTCAATGTGTTTGTCTTCACTTGCTGTGATGAGGTCTTGTCTTGATTTGAACTGTGTCCCTTTTCTGATATAAATGCGTGATCCTTCACCTCTTGAAGCAGTTCTGCAGTAAGAGTTTGCCTTTCATATGATGATAACATTACATGTTCGATTTCTGTCTCTCTACACCAGTGCTCAGTAACACAAACTACTGTGCAGTTCAAAGGTTGGAGCTCAACTTCTAATAGTCGCATTTTATTTTTTATTGATTGCATGTTTTGATGGAGGAGTTGAAATCTGTGAAATGCACCATGTTACCCTTTTCAGTTGTTTGTTTTTCTTTGTGACATATAGTATGTGTAATATTTTGAGTGTTAAAATCTGTGTTGTGAGTGATTGTTCCACTATTTTTTAAATTGCTGGGGATATTCTGTAGGCAGGGGAACCTGCTGTCTAGATTTATCCTAAAAAAAGACTTACTTTTCCTACCCATGACAACAGGTATTTCGACCAAGTGTGGCATGAGATCCACCCCCTATACTTTCGTGAATCAGCTGTACCAATATCCCCTTCCCAATCCTCTTCAGATGTAGCCCATGTCTAGTGAAACCCCATCTGTTGATGGTCCTGACGGGCACCAGAGACCCATGAGCAAAGTTGGCTGGTCTCAGAGCCATCCCTAGCCCCACATTCATTAACCTCACCGTTCCATCAAGGTGTGGCTGATCATGATGCCAGAGCAGCTCAACGATGCGTACATTGGTGCCATGAATCAGGGAAGCTCTGTTGTCCAGGTCACCACCTATGTCATATGCCCCACCACTGTCCAAACTGTTTCTCGCCCCATCCACTATCACTGCATGGTCCTCTTTTGTAAAGTCCTCACATAAAGACCCTGTCATCTATCTGGTACGCTGCCTGTAAACTTTCGTGTAACTGAGGGCCTACACTGCGCCTATGGCTGCTACCTAGCAGCAGAACTTCCTTCTTCCTAACACTTTGTACACTCCTAGATTTCTCGGCCTCGACTGAAATGTGCTGCATATTTTATGCTCCTCGTTCTACCTGAGGCTATTCTCCAATTAACTCTGGCTGTGGTAGATACCTGTTTTTGGCATTGATGATAAAACTGTCAGATTGCGTTCTCTTTCTTCCTATCCTCCTACCAGCTGCCAGTTCCCAAACACCCTCCTCCCTCCCCCCCCCCCCCCTATCTCCTTTGATCCTCATCAGTTCCTTCCTAGCTTCCTCCAACTGTGCCTCAAAGGCACAGATTCTCCTTTCCTGTTCTGCAATCAAAATGTTCCCACTACATACTCTGCAGTTCCAGGAGAGAGCCACTTCTGTTCTCCCAGCATACCCCCCCCCCCCCCCCCCCCAATTGCATCCACTCCAGCAAAAATATATTCTACAAGATTGGCAACAGCTCCTACATTTCTCACACAAGTTTAGTTTCGAAATAATGTTTTAAATTATTCAGAGACGCGAGATGTAAACAAAAAACGATACAAAGATCTTATGAATGGTTACAGTTGTTTTTGTACAGACTTAGAACCACAGTGACAGAAGAATGAGTTAGTAATTAGTTTGCGTTTAGAGAATTTACGTATCAAACGTGTTTGGTCAGGTTTTTAAACGTTTACAACTCGGAAAATTTACGTCTACATCGCGTGTATCTAACTAGTAAACAATAATAAATGTGTTAGTTAAATACTATTTAGAAACGTTTAATTACACTTTTATTGGGACAATAGACACTGGTGAAACTGTCAGATCGCGTTCTCTTTCTTCCTATCCTCCTACCAGCTGCCAGTTCCCAAACACCCTCCTCCCCTCTATCTCCTTTGATCCTTATCAGTTCCTTCCTTGTTTCCTTTTTTTAACGAATTTTGCACTATCAAGAAAACTTGGTCGAAGTTTTTGTGTTTGTCGCAAAATTTTGGGTTTTGTAGGGATTATCGGGACTTCAGATAACACGAAGCTTTTTCAAGGAGATGATCTAATGGGACGCTAATACTCTGTTGTGCGACAAGAACGGACACTACAGCAAGTGTACGAAATAAAGAAAATTTAAATTTTGCACTATATTCTCTTAAATATGTTCTTTTAGCGGACGAAGGAAATACCTGTGATGTCTCTCGGCGGCCATCTTTGTGAAACTCTTAACCATTTGTATGTATGTAAAACTTACTAGGATTAGCATGTATTACAACCTTAAGTAAAGGGTTCATTATAATTTTAGGATGAGGCTAGAGTGCTGTTACACACTGAGGTTGGGTTTCTTCCCGTAGATCTTTTAGGCAATCAAGCAGTTACTGTGGTTTCATTGTCACAGGATGTTCGACTTCCAAAATTGCTCTTTAATTCGCAGCACAACAAAATGCGTCGCATCCCACCAGTCTTGTATGAAGCTGTGGCCTAAATTGATCAGTCGACACACTGACAACAGTTTAGGCTGAGATCTGCTAATTTCCCTTTAAACGAGTGAGTGGGAGAATGTCTCCAAGGATATTTAGCAGGGGTGATCTTGTAACGGGGAGGAGAAGTTTACAGGAAGTGAATAAGGTTGCAGAAACTTCCAAATAGTCCGCCCCCGGTAGCTGAGTAGACAGAATGTCAATCCTAAGAGCCCGGGTTCGATTCCCGGCTGATTCTGAGATTTTCTCCGTTCAGGGACTGGGTGTTACGTTGCCTTAATCATCATCATTTCATCCCCATCGACGCGCAAGTCGCCACAGTGGCGTCAAATCGAAAGACTTGCACACGGAGAATGGTCTACCCGACGGGAGGCCCTAGTCACACGACTTCCAAATACAGTTTAAGAAGACTGTTTTTAATAATTCAAACTTTGTGAGGTGACATACAGCGGCGTTTTATCTATCAATGATGAAATTCTGTCACTCTATCAACCCAAGTTCTTCAGTGTTACCTTTTACATGCTTTGCTAGAGGCTTGTTCCGATGCTACAGCCAAATACTTGAATGAAGGTAGAAGAGGAGTATGAGACAGTACTCGTTATTCCAATGCACAGAAAACTACCAATTATTCCTCGTTGCGAGTCATGGAACTAGAAGCTGGGAGACAAGTCTGAGGTGGGACTTGTTACCTCTGTATATTCTCACACACAGAAATACTGTTACTCTTCGATACGTTTAGAGACAAGCTCTACAGAGATTGTTCTTTACTAACTGGTAGGAAACTCACTGTAAGAATTGTGGTTGGATACGTATCAGAAAATCAGTGCCTCGTTCGAATGTGTGCAGTTTTCTCATAGTTTGCTGCAGCATCATCGAACTGTCACTTTACAGCGATGATTTCCGATGAATTAGCTGTTCCCTGTTGATGACTATGGCTCCAGCTGTGTGACTCGCTTGTCAGTTCTCTCTCTGATTAACTCATCCGCTACTGCCGAGACTGACTAACTGCCATTTGTATACTGCTTTTTCAGTGTCTTGTAGGAATTTCCTGTGGCTGTATTACTTCCCTTACTTTCACTGAAAGTACTTTTAATGGCTGGAATCCTTCTAGGAGCTTCTCGAGCCTCCTTGGACAGTACTGTAACGTCCCACTCGTGCCAGGACATCGTAATTTTGGCCCCAGTCACCTGGCCATTTCAGTTTCCATTACTTACAGCTTGTCGTTGCCCGTGCAGTGATCGTGACTGGTGCAGCGTACCACTTTTGCCTAGGGTGTGCTGACAGCAATGTTTACTTGCTCACTTTCCTGTATACATTTGCAGCGTGTCTCTCCTGTGCTATATCTGTACCTTAATAGTTACTAAAGTTTCCATTCTTCTCAAAGCGTCGGTAACATTCCTTATATCTATAACACTAGGAGCTCTAACATTAATCCTGACGTCCATAACGCATCCCACCTTAAATAAGTCATAAGCAATTGTCTAATGTGGCACTAATTCCATTAAATTTACAAGTATAATTGTTGTACCTTTTTATACTGTATTTCTTATAATCTAGTTACATTTTGTCCATACTCAGTTTCTACTATATATACTTTAAATATCCTGCATCTTCTTTTCCTGAGGATGTGACATCATCATCTCCTCTTTTCCCAACCTAGGAGGTTCGGGTATGTCAACTACAGTACTTTTAACAATTTTCGTGATTTCCCTAAATCACTTCAGGTAAATGCCAGGATGGTTTTTTTTTTTTTTTTTTTTTTTTTTTTTGAAAAATTTCCTTCCTCGTCCTTCCCTAATCCGATGATCTCGCTGTTTCGTCTCCTCCCCCAGATCAACCAACCAGTCGTGTCAAACTTATATCTGAAACTTGCACCGTAAATATTGCAGAAAGTGCTACGGTTGAGCAGTTATCACAGCATGGGTTGGTAGTCAGCTGACTGTATTGTTAGCCAATCGAAAGAATTTAATAATACTTGTAAGTGCATTTTTTGTGCAAACATACACTTTTCAAATGCAATAATGCTTATTCACAATAACAGACGAAAAGTCGGGTAAATTAGAATGTCACTGGTGTTTGTTTCAGGATTCTAGTGGGAGTCGTTAAAGAGATATCGTATTTTGAAAAGTTCTCACAATTACACTTGCATAATACCTGTGATTGCGGTCACTAAAAACAACACAAGTGCGTACATTAGTTATGCCGAGTCTGACCAATAACGAAACAACTGACCAGTGCAAATAGTGTTCAAATTGACCACCAGCAGCGGTAATACACATATCCAGTCTGGTACGGACAGACTGCTGCACACTTTGTAGCATTTCACATTAGATGTCCGAGCAGGTTGTAGTAATACGTCGTTGCGTATCATTCGGTGTAGTTGGTATGTCTATAGATGTCAAATCCGGGGGATGGTCCAGCCAAGATACAGGTCCTCAGCGTCCTATCAAATGATTTGGGAACAATTCGTGAAGACATGCTGTAGTTCTTCATGCACTATGGGCTGGACAGCCATCATGTTGGTACCACATATCCCTCCTTGTCTGATGAGACTCTTCTTCTATCGTCCGTGGAAAATGGTATGTTAAGAGACTACACTTGTGCGAATTCAGCGTTGGGTCTATGAAAAAAGGACCAATGAGTTTATGGTTCACTATCCCACGCCACACGTTTAGACTCCATGGATGCTGACGTTCCACCTGACGGAGCAAACGGGGACTGTCAACAGACCAATAGTGCATGTTTCGGCGGTTTAACAGGCCGGGATTGGTAAATGTGGCTTCATTACTATACAATATACATGGTACATCTAGAGTATCCTATCTTAATGTTCATGTACAGAAGTTAACACGATTCTCATAATCCTTTCCGTGGACCTCTTGATGGAGAGAGATTGCCAGGTTACTTGCATGGCACATGTCACTTCCTTGTGCTATGGTACGGGAGCTGACTCGAGGGTCAGCTACAACAGCAGAGAGAACATCAATTTCCCCCCTCCACTGTCGTCAGTTGTTTCCTTCTGTTACTTTGTCTAGGTGTTACACTCCACTTCCAAGTAACTGATGAAGAGGCGATAAATAGCTGCTGATGTGGCTAATGGCTATTGGGATATATTGCCGCATACACCGTACAAGGACGAAATCAATTCATCCTACACTCTCCATACAATTTTTGTGTTTGCGGGGATCCACAGCAACCAAATTCTTAACAAACGTAAATATGGTCAGTAGCAGGCTATAATGCAACAAGGGCAATACAAAGAATAGTAACTAATAACTATTTTTATAATTCAGATTAAGCCTACGTATGTGTACAGTAATGTTGGTCTCTTCTGTCATTGTACATATCCCTTTGCTAGTTATCAGTCAGCTGTTCGACATACTTCAATCTCATTATTGCTACTTACAGGTCCTATAGCCCGCTAACTGCATGTGTTAATGGCAATGCTAATGGTGCTTCAGTTGTGTTTGGTTTTCACTCTAATTCTTTATGACCATTGAGTTACATTATAACACTAGGAACAATGTCCCTCCTAGAGATATTAGTCTGCACTGGACGTACACCCGCAATCCACAGTTTTTGCAATTTTTATGGAATGTTAACAATCCTACACCTTGTAGGTGAATTTGTACCAAGGAAAATTGCCTAACAGCAGTACATTTTGAGAAGTAATTTTATTTAGACAACCTGTTTCGGAATCTCAATAATGCCATCTTCAGGCCCAATACGCACTTCATTTATAGACAGATGTATCGACATTAGCGTCAGACGTATCGATACTAGCGTACTAGAGGTATCTTGATACCGTGAATTCGTTGTTAGAGGGATTGCTTCGAAGACTTGATAATTTTTCTCCTAGATGTGGAGCTATTATTTGTTTATGGCTGAACTATGTGTCTGCTTTGTTCCAATTTTGCTGTATTACTGACATTACTCAGAATGTTACATTCAGCCACAGTGATATTTAATTTGCTTAGTCGTTCCCTGCACTGTTGGACGTCCCTGTTCTCTATCCCGTCCACTCTATAGAACTAATCGTCATGCATTATTAAGTAAATGTATGTTATAATTTTCCATACGATATTCGTAATCTGTATCTTGCCGTGATGATAGAAGCAAATCACAGGTGTATCTTTCAAATTTTGGATCTCCACCGTGTCTTCACGTGATTCGGCTCTCAATGGACCATTTAGCAGGGTCAATGACAATGATATCTGTTTAGACTGAACCATGGCTCTCGTAAAAGAAGTTTCCTCCTGTTAGTGTCTCCTCTCCATTTTTCTTGTCATTAATAATAAGATTTCAACCGATTTATAAGTACTGTTATCTGCTTATTTCTAGATATTTTAATTGTGATACTCGGCAGGTCTATTGTAATTACTTCTTACCGCCCTCTGGAATGCGAATCTAGTTTCTTGGAATGACTTTTTGTTACCGTCTCATCAAGCTCTATAAACCAACCCAGTCTCCTGTTGTAGATATTCTTGAATTATGCGTCTGGTAATAGTGAGCCTCACTCATTTTCTTCGCTTCTCTTACCTTTTCTCATGCTACTCGGTTCACTTTTCACATTCTAGTTCCCAGCTACGACGTTGTATCAAATACAAAAATACTATATGGTACCGACAGATCCCAGTCACTACAGAACTCTTTTGTGAAGTAGATATTCCATCAGCTTTCTGTTTCTCAGTGATATGATGTGACCTGTATCTCTCCCGAATCCTTAATAATGTACATACGCTCTTGAATACTTGGCTCAAAATCTTCGATCCCTGGTTGGTGAGCAGTACTAACAGAATTCCCTACATAAACACCATTTCTTCTACAAATATCGGCACCACTGTCTCGGCGTCCTGTTTCTCGAGTGGTACTGCCGCTATGAATTTACTTAGGTTATTGTGAAATCTCGAGCACCAATTTCCAGTCGTTGTCTTATCTAACAGACCTACTATATCTATATTTCTCACAAATGTCGTCACTGTGTCTGTAATGACTAGAGGCACCTTTGTCTCGCTCAGAGACAAGTACTCCTTTGTCACTTGTCGCACTTGCCAACGCCTTCTTCTACGCCTCTTTTCATGCTTTTCCACTGCTTATACTTCTGTTCGTGATATCATCGAGGACATGGTCGAGGCGGAACGTGAGCGTCCTGGAATGTAAGGAAACTAATAAATTAGAGCAAGAGATGTTCGAACAAATTTGCTGTATTTTACTACCAGTAAGTTATCAGTAAAGGGTACAGTTGTAAGAGCGTGGCGCATGGGAGGCCACCGACAGCCAGACTGAGGGGCACAGTGCCAGAACAAAGATGAGCAGGAAGGCACGTCTGGTTATGCCGAGAGCTAGCTACAAAGAGAGCTCTCGCCAGCCTGCTCGAGTCCCCCACGTGAGCTTTCACAGCCCTCTGATTGGCGGCTGAATGGTACTTCGCACACGTGTCCTAGTCACCGATGTTTTAATAAAGCATTATCCCTCCAGCAGTACTCACGGTGAGAACACTACTCACATGGACTGCGAGTAGGTGGTGATATTCGGTGACGTCAAGTGTCACACCTGCTCACACCCATCCACAAATTAACGGCGAGACACATTCCACTGCACCAGAAACAAAGGTTTCTTCTTCCTGCTCTTTATTTTCCCTCACCATTAATATATGTCCCATACTTTTGCTTATATCTTCTATTTCATCAGACCGCATTTGACCTAATGCATCTGCATTTGCATTAAGCTTTCCCGATTTGTACATAATGTCATAAGAATACTCCTGTAGTTTAAATCTCCGTTTCAGTAACCTTCATGATGGATCTTCGTCACCGAAAATCCACGTCAGTGGCATTCGAATTGTTGCGATGCTAAAATGTCGACAGTCACTATAAATGGTTTCTCGAAATGTGAGTAGCTCAGTATGGGAGGATTTAGAAATCTCTCTCTTAATTCCCGAAATGCTGCTTATTGCTGGCCTCCACTTTCGTATGGCACTCCAGTCCTCAACAGTTGATGTAGTGGACTTGCAATCTTACCGAACTTTGGAATATACCTACGGTAATATCTGGTTAACCATTAATATCCTTTTAAATCTTTGGTGGATTTCGGAGCTGTAAAGTTCTTTACCTTCTCCACGTTTCCCTCGTTCGGCTCTACACTTTTATCGCTTGTTCTCTGTCCTAAGAATATTACCTCCTTTCTCAGAAATTCGCACTTATTTGATTGTAGCTTTCATCTATGTACCGTACACCTGTCCAAGAATTTGTGCCAATTCTCATTATGTTCTTTTAAAACTTCCATAGTAAATTATGTCATCTAAATCCCCAAACATTTTGTAAAATGACTCTGAGCAGTATGGGACTTAACTGCTAAGATCATCAGTCCCCTAGAACTTAGAACTAATTAAAGCTAACTAACCTAAGGACATCACACACATCCATGCCCGAAGCAGGATTCGAATCTGCGACCGTAGCGGTCGTACGGTTCAAAACTGTAGCGCCTAGAACCGCTCGTCCACCCCGGCCGGCAAACATTTTGTACCTCGCAGTCCTGCCGAATAATGGTCATCAGATTCTGAAATGTGCTTGGTGCATTCTTAAGCCGCATCAACATCCTTTTGTATTCATGTTAATGAAAATTTGCACTGAATGCTGTCTTTTCTCTTATCTACTGGTTCATTTAAATGAGATAGTACCCTGGCCAAATCTAAGGTGGAAAAATTCTTGGCTATCCTTTATGGTCCAATACCTCACTTACTTCAGAGTTGGAAAAGGCTTCCCCCAAAGAGATTTCGTTCAGTTTCCATAGTCTGTTACGAATTCCTATTTTGCTAATCGACTGGCGTCTTATTTCTTTGGCACAATCAACACACGTGCATTCAACAATTATAATCCCATTAACTACGTTCTTAATTTATTCGGCATTTTTTCTCTTCCGGTATTCTACAGCGATGTTCATTCACATCTTTCCCTTTGTGTTCTGGCAGTATTGGGACTGCATACTTCACGGTTTCTGTAGGTGACAATTTGACCCCCGTTTTAGTAAAATAAATCACATTATGAGCTATACAGGTTTTCCAATTCATATCGCGCTTCTTTGTTCAGATGCTTGGTTTTGATTGCTTCTCTAACTCGCGTATTGCAATTTTATGGGTGTTCATCATGTTCGTTGGTTCCTGCACGACTCGTACTGGTGTCACTTTCTCTATCTCTTCACCTAATACTCTTTTGCTGCACTCAGTTCACACTTGGACTCCCTCATGTTTAATACTCTGGCTCCGCTTTCGAACTCCTTCGTTGCCAATGGGAGAAATTGATGGGTTTTCAAGGAAATGATCCTTCACTTTTGTTGTGCTGTGTGACTATAAAATGAGTACTCCATCCACAAGTGAAAACAGATCGTGCTGTATGTTCTGCGCATGAAAACGACATCTTCAGTTTTGAAACAAATGAAACGTGGTGTGCCATATGCACATTCCATGCGCAATGTATGATACATGTTTTGCTCCTTAAAAATCGTCTGTAACTCATAGTGGGATCTTTCCACGCGCACTCAGGGCAAGGGGAAGTCACCATCGCTTTAGTGCTACCCTGTCTACATGCTCAGTTAAAGCTTAAAAATGTATGTTATATAAAGAACTACACCATCAGATTCTGTGTGCTAATCTGAAAGTCGGCTAAGGAGACGCTGAGGAGGACTCAACAAACGTCTGGAAGGCAAATCAAAAGCCACTGTTTTTTAGCCGGCACAAGTGCTTCAAAGGTGGTCGTGAGCCTGTGGAAGACGATCCCTACGCAGATGCCCATTCACGAGCAGAAAAGAGGATAATGTTCATAGTACGCATGTTGCATTGAACACAGACCGGCGATTAAGTGTTCGAATGACTACAGACCACACAAGAGTTAATAAACAGAGCCCGCATCTCGTGGTCGTGCGGTAGCGTTCTCGCTTCCCACGCCCGGGTTCCCGGGTTCGATTCCCGGCGGGGTCAGGGATTTTCTCTGCCTCGTGATGGCTGGGTGTTGTGTGCTGTCCTTAGGTTAGTTAGGTTTAAGTAGTTCTAAGTTCTAGGGGACTTATGACCACAGCAGTTGAGTCCCATAGTGCTCAGAGCCATTTGAACCATTAATAAACAGACTGTGAAAAGGGTTAAGGTAGTCATGTTGACCTTTCTCGCCGAATTTTCCTCATTCGCCCTACAATCACAGTGTGGCCCTGCAGAATTCGTCCTCTCACTCTGAGTGAAGACACCACTTAAACGACAACCCCATGAGGCAACAGCAAAGGTGAATGTGGCTGCTAGGCGCTGCTTGAAGAGCCATCTTGCAGCCATGACTACTTTCTTGTCACTCGAAGCGCCTTATGTTTTATAGCAGGCAGCTGACAGCACAAAAAATGATCGATAGGTGTTCTCAATCAAGAAAAGCTGCAGATTTCTGTTTGCACAGAGTAGTTTAGTGAGCTCTTGCTTTTAGTTGACATGGAGCCGTCAGAGAATGCTACGTCGTGACCGGATGCTGCGTTAGGATTGTCCACCGACACCTATTACTCCAATGTTTTTTAATTAAGCAATATGTCAAATAAGATTTAGCAAAAGGATCGAAATCTCTCTTCAATGAACTCATTAGGATGCATTTATTAAACTAATCTGTATATAAAGTTATGAACAGCCTGAATCACACAGCGCATTGACACGAACAATGCCCCACGAAGTGATCTGCGCTGACAGTTTTTCGTGATGTGAACGCCATGGTGGCAGCGGTGTAGCTGCGTGTTGGCGCGAAACTGCGAGCAATTAAGACCCGTTACTTACTGGGAAAGTTACATACTATTTATTTTCTATACAAGTGTTATTGCAACATATCTGTATTATCTTGCGTGTGATTATAGATCGGAGATTGTTGAGGGCACACAACTTTTGTATTATTGTTTTGTTATTTTAACCAACGCGAATGTCCTGAATAAAATCCGCCCTCAAATTTCTATTACGTCACCTGTTAGTATCCCCAAGAAACTTAACTGTAAGGATTAAAAGTAAAATGAATATGTGCACGTAGAACTGTTCCTGTGTTTCAGAACGAGTAACTGATTTTAATTATTTGGCTGCATTTAACGCGTAGGGGACAACCAATGCACTTTTCGCTATACACTGATAAATCGCCACTTTATTGGTCAATGAAGTAATAAAATGCGAGTAGGATTTTATTATGCGATGAAAAATAATGAAATTTTGATTACAATATAAAGAAAATTTTGTTCCGTTTGTTAATGGAATCACTGCAACGACAACAGCTACAGCTTTTTAATAAATAAACAAGAGTCGTGTACCTCGTCGACCAATGAGTAGTCCCGGTGGACTACTGAGAAATTGTTCTACATTCAACGATGCGTTTTCAGACCTAACGCTCCAGTGTTAATCACAAGTGAAAAACGATCGCAAGTTCATGAAAATGTTTCCGCGTTCAAACCTTTTTCTTGCTAACTTGCTGAAATCATTGTAAATCCACACCCTGCTACCCGGCAATGCATGCGAATCTCACAGACCCCCTATTTGTCGTTATAAAATTCTGAACACTGCACTAACACGTCCCAGTCACTTCTCATAGTTAAATACGTCTGCATTGCTCCATCTGTTCCACACGAATGACCAACGCCGTAATCGCTGACGCTCTTGTATGTCCTTAAACTGTCATTACGAAAATAGCACACTTGCTTTTACTCTACATCCTAACAGCTATGCTGTCTTACGCTACACAGTAAATTCTTAAATTGGCAGCAGTCAACAACTGTAGAATTACGGATACAGTGAGAATCACACTGGATAGCAGATTCACGCCAAAAGTTTATACAGACTGTACCTTGATTTCAGCAGATAAATACCTGTCGTCCTCAGTAGAAGTAATAACACGTATTGCATATTGTGTGAAAAGACAAATAAACTGTACGTCCTACTCAACAGTAAAATGATCCATATAAATGCTTAAGGAATTTAACAATCTAGTGCACACCAGAAGTGTATCCACAACACTAACGCAATTCCCAACAGCATAACCCTGATGTAACTAAGTTTACATTTAATAACAGCCATTTATACAATTGCCAATGACATACTGTATGCCAAAGAAACGGTAACAAAAATACAGAAAGTTGGAAGTTTAATGCTAAGCTTGTAAACTCGTGTTTGAAAGTCTGAATTGTATCTAAGAAATGAATAAAACTTATTCTGGTATAGAAATAAGTAAATCTCAGTGCAGGCTGACAGGCGTCCAAATTAAATTTTGAACGTAAGTACGTATGTGGAGGGAGCTGAAGCTACACGATGAGAAATCCAGACTGGTCGGTACAGAAAACAATTCGCCTGCAAGAAAGCAATCCCATTGCAGTGAAGTTAACATATATTATGAAACTGCAAAACAAAATGATTCAATTACAATGTTGGCCCTCAATATTGCTAATGTTTATCTTTAGTCTTGCTGCACCAGAACCGTTATTGTAATACACGGCAGATGAACATAGAAATTAATGCATCTCACTATATGATAAAACTGCTTGAAAATTTACAAGGTAGCGCTTTACTGAAAGCTTTTACTAATATTAATCGTCAGAACGGGTACTAATATTTACACAGAAACATTATGACAATCACTGTGATTTACAAGGGACATGAGCTTTGGCAATAAATTAAAGTAATTGGCATATCTGTGCTCACGGAACGCTCGTCTGCTATGTAACCTCTCACTATTAGGATAATGATGACATTGTCACAGTTCTAATATCATTTACTGTACTTGCAATGTGCAACGTAGGACGGTATCTTATAAGTTTCAATAAAAATGCTTTTCAGTACACAACTCGCGATATGCAATGCGAGTATGCGAACAGTCATGAAAGTACATGAAAATGGGGAATTAATCTTAACGACTGACAAATAAGAACAAGACTCCGAGATGAATTATGCATGATTAAGCCGTAACAATACTACACTTTTCATAAAGTTCTCACAGCTAGAAAGGTGTGCAGAAATATGTCTAAATAACTCTCTTGCGTAAAATTGCTTTCCTTGACACTTGTTTCAATTATCATAGATCTCCATGTGTTTCATTATAAAATTTCTACAGCAAGCTCTAACCATACACAATTTTCTAGTAACAAGAAACTACACAGTTACAAATAAAAAAGACAGGATTATCTTAAAAATTACCTTTTGTCATTATTGCATTCTTATCATCACATTTCCTCGAAAATTTTCCTCAAAATATGTTTTTACAAAACCCTTTTTAAATAGTATTGCTTCCACTAACACCAGGCCAACTTCCATCCTTCTCGAACCAAGTACATAGCCAGACTGTCCAATCCTCACTACTACTACTCTCTTCTAAAGAAATAACATCTCTGACCAACATTTGTGGTCTCAGTAACAGCCTTACAAAGAATATGATTATATCGATACTACACAGGTTCAGTAAATTTATTAAATTCACAACTTCGTATACGTCTACGATGAAAACTTCAAGAAAATAGCAATGCTAAATAAGACAGCTTACCTTTCACAGTATGCCAGAAATAAGGGCAACAAAGCAAGAAATTGTTTTGTGTCAAGGCGGACGGCAGACCCACAATCCCATCTTGTTATCTTCAATACTTTTTCTCGAATCTGGATTCCGCTGCTTATACAAATCATGCAGTGTGGCTAGCAGAGTGCAGCTGCTCACGGAATACGGAAACGCAGGACTTGCAGGCGTACCTTAAAATAGGGTGAAGAGAGTAGAAGTTCCCCCGGAACATGTACCATATCGCGTCGGGAGAAAAATGAGAACATAATTCAAAAATTTGTTTGTGTAGATTGGCAGTGAACCAGTCTAACAGGGTATTTAAGAATTTCTAAGTTGTGTACGCTGTCAATTGACGCTTTGTTTACACTATGACAATCATCAGATGATGTGCTGAATTTGCTTACTCCGAGCATTATATGTAAGTGCCAACATAATTTGCATTGTTTTAACTTAAGTACCTAGAAAGAAAATTTGCAATTCTGTTTCATTAACCAGACGTTTGCCCTCAATGTATACTAATATTAGACTCGTGTTTCGGCTAGCTGAAAACATAGGGTTACGTTTTCGGTATTTGTGGAGTAAATAGAAATAGGAATCGAGAGTGCTTCTTCAAACGAAGTCCAAGAATTTGACGGAAATAAAGACACAGGACCCTGTTCTGAGCACTACAGTACATGGAGAAGTAAATAGTCATTTAGATTGTGTGCATGTAAAATTTGTTTTTTAGATGGCAGAGGTACGTTGGACCCTCTTCGCAAAAATTAAGGCCGGTTACAGACTTTGCTTTAAAAGATCACGACTCACTTTCTAGCCATTAGAAAGCTTTCAGTTACTTCTTGGTGTACGAGCGACTTGTAGAATCAAGAACATGACAGCTTTTAAAGATGATGTAAGTCACTTAACCTATTAACAAACAAACCCGCTTCATCTACATAATTTTACAGTAAATTAAATAGAAATATAATACTTTTCATTTGGCAAGGAGTTTAAATGATCAGAAGTTATGCATTATTCTTAGTTTTGTACTGAATTAAACCTTCTTTGAACCAGAGAGAGTTTGCTTCTTGTTATCCTAGAAGCAAAAACAGATTTTTAAATGTCCCTGTTTGCCCAGTGGAGAAATAAATAGAAGTAATTAAGCCATGAACACTGCTGCTTTTATTCAACCTTTTCCCCGGAATGAATAGAAACACATTTTCTTACTTTTTTAATGATATAAATCATGAGATAGGTCCGAAAGCCGGGTACAACTTTAAAGTTAGGCACGAGACACGTAGTCCCACATAATTTTTATTTAATTTTTAATTTTTAAAACTAGCTGAGTTGCCAGCGTCACTCGGATATGTATTTATTTCATTTCTAGTAGCCCATCTCCTCCTTCCCTCTTCGTTTGGTCAGTCTCCTTTGCCCCCCTCCATGTCCATCACCTTCTGCCCCTTCTGTGTGTCTAACCTCCTCGAAACTCACACCATCCACTCCCACCCCTCTCTCTGTGGATCTCCTACTCTCTGCTCTCTCTGTCCATCTCCTCTTTCCATTCTGTGTCCATCTTCTCTTCTCCGTCTCTCTGTGTCGTACAATGATATAATTTTGTAGGTTAGTTCAGCAGCATATGTGGATACTTTTGCTAAATGTATTGCGAATGGAGTTAGTTCCAAAGATGTTACGAACTTAAACGTCATGATGCCATATCTGATGCAACAATTTTACTGCATGAACAGCAGAAATGTAGTAAGTGATAAACGTTTATTGATTCCATCATTTTGTGGGATTGTAAGCGAGAAAAGGTGTGTAAACGTTTGAAATTACGTGTAAAGTTCCTTGCAAGTGACTAAGTGCTCTCGTTTTCAAATATCGAGTAGCACGCATAGCAGCTATACGTTAATCAATGTGTATATCAGGCAACAAATAGAGTGCAAGTATGGTTCAAATGGCTCTGAGCACTATGGGACTGAACGTCTGAGGTCATCAGTCCCCTAGAACTTCGAACTATTAAAAAAAAACACTCCGTGTACAGGCCACAAGTGGCCCATCCAGACCATCCGACCGCCGTGTCATCCTCAGGTGAGGATGCGGATAGGAGGGCTGTGGGGTCATCACACTGCTCTCCCGGTCGTTATGATGATATTCTTGACCGAAGCCGCTACTATTCGGTCGAGTAGCTCCTCAATTGGCATCACGAGGCTGAGTGCACCACGAAAAATGGCAACAGCGCATGGCGGCCTGGATGGTCCCCCATCCACGTGCCGACCACGCCCGACAAACTTCGGTGATCTCACGGGAGCCGGTGTAGCCACTGCGGCAAAGCCGTTGCCTTAGATCTACTTAAACGTAACTAACCTAAGGACATCACACACAGCCGGCCGCGGTGGCCGAGCGGTTCTAGGCGCTTCAGTCCGGAACCGCGCGACTGCTACGGTCGCAGGTTCGAATCCTGCCTCGCGCATGGATGCGTGTGATGTCTTTAGGTTAGTTAGGTTTAAGTAGTTCTAAGTTCTAGGGGACTGATGACCTCAGATGTTAAGTCCCGTAGTCCTCAGACCCATTTTTTGACATCACACACATCCATGCGAGGCAGGATTCGAACCTGCGAACGTAGCGGTCGCGCCGTTCGAGGCTGTAGCCCCTAGAACCGCTCGGCCACGCCGGCCAGTAGTGCAAGTATGGATCAGACACATTGAAAAAGGTATAAGCAATGTACTCATTACTTTGAATCGTATAATATTGCACTTAAGAGCAAAGAAATGGATTTTTACAAATGTCATAAAGTTCAAAAGTCCGCTGTGCAGTAAATAAGTTCTGGCCTGAATTTGGGGTACTCTTGAAAATTTTACAGTTATGCTTGGAAGGTAGTAGCTGAGGGACTGATTGGCACATCAGATGGCAAGCACAGGTGATGTTAATATTTAGCAAACGTTTCTGCAAGACAGGTTTACGACACCACTCACCGGCGAGAAGGCACCGGCCGGTGGGCGTTGTGTACGTGTGCGAATAATAAGGGCAGCAGAGGGCACTGACAGGATGTGGTGCAGTTAAAACAGCGCCAAGTGGCCTGTGTACAGTGACCGAACTGGGCTGAGGAGAGCTGACACTATAATTATTGAAGAGCACCCCGCTTGTCTCCCCAAGAAGAAATGCGTCTTAGGTGTACGTAAAGGATGTGTAAATAAGCGAGCACGGTCCCCAAAATCAAGCAGTTGCGTCGCCATTCTGTTCAGAGCTGGAGAGAATGAATATTGTTTAAGTTGCAGGCCAATCATGACGACCCTTTGGTAATGGCTATTGGCTGCCAAACGGCCCATTGAAACTACCTCCAACCTCCGCTGCACAGATGCATCATAGCTGTGGGGGGCACGCTGCACCTTGGATCTGCATCGGTGTTAGGAAGGAGAAGGCTACTGGGCTCCGCTCTCTGGGTGACTTGGTCCAGCGGGCTGCAAGATGCAATCCGCAGGGGCGAGGCTGGGGCGCGAACTTGCAGCCACGTGTATGCAGAGCTACCTGCGGCCACCGACAGAGCTGCCTTGGGCGGACGGCCGGAGCTGCTGAAGCTCACTATAGCGACGGCGGACTGCTGTATTCCCTTCGGCCGTACCGCGAGCTATCGGCACAGCGAACACATGCAGCGCGCCACTTACGCGTGGCCTGAGTAGGAACGCTGCGTCTGCAAGGCTGGGCGACCGGACGCCGATGCAGCAGATCACAACATTGTCACTGGTGCTGACCCACGCATGCGTTCACACTGCAAGGTGCCTTCACCTTGACCAGCAAAAGGCCGGCTGTGTACTATCGATGCAATGAAGTCAGTGACAAACTTGATGGTGTTTCTCAGCTTGCTTCAACGTGAGTCACCCTTCTCTCCCAGATCATACCTCTCAGTCGTTCTGACATATTACAACCTCTGAACTCGAAGGAACTGCATCAAGTGAAAGACTAAATACCCTTTCCAGTGAGCTCCTAATTCACCTACTACACACTTTATGATATAGCCTGTGATATTCCACAGGGTTTAAGTTGAGTCTTTATCAAACCTCATCGATATCGCTTCAGAAAGTTAGTGATAAGAAATTCGAACGTCATGCACGATGCGACAGTTTCTCACACATCTCAGGGTTTATGACGTCTTATATCCTGAACTATGTATCGTAGAGTGATATAATCTTGCATATGCATTCATTGGTATGTTTGGACAACGTCTGCTAAATGCGCCAAGAATGCAGACTGTAGGGGGTGGCAGCGAAAAAATGTTTCGTAAAGGTTTGAAATTATATGTAGAGATTCCTATAAATCTCAAACACTGGGTGAATAAAATCTGGATATTCACGTCTATAGGTGTACACTTCTTTTACACAGCCATTCCCACCTCTTTGATAGGTAGTTGGGATTCTTTCCAGACAGTAAATGATGTAAATGCGACGTTTGGATGAAAGCAGTCCATTTGTTTCAGTGGAGACGTATAACAAACATACAAACATTTTTTATAAAGGATATGGATATCATTCCTTTTCGTGGTCCGATTTTGATTAAATATAGCCTCCAGATCTGTCAGTCACAGCTAAGGACTTGGAAGAGCAGTTGAACGGAATGGAAAGTGTCTTGAAAGGACGATATAAGATGAAAATCAACAAAAGCAAAACGAGGATAATGGAATGTAGTCGAATTAGGTCAGGTGATGCTGAGGGAATTAGATTAGGAAATGAGATACTTAAAGTAGTAAAGGAGTCTTGCTATTTGGGGAGCATAATAACTGTTGATGGTCGAAGTAGAGAGGATATGAAATGTAGTCTGGAAATGGCAAGGAATGCGTTTCTGAAGAAGAGAAATTTGTTAACATCGAGTATAGATTTAAGTGTCAGGAAGTCGTTTCTGAAAGTATTTGGAGTGTAGCCATGTATGGAAGTGAAACATGGACGATAAATAGTTTGGACAAGTAGAGAATAGAAACTTCCGAAATGTGATGCTACAGAAGAATGCTGATGATTAGATGGGATAACTAATGAGAAGGTACTGTATATGATTCGGGAGAAGAGGAGTTTGTGGCACAACTTGACTAGAAGAAGGGGTCGGTTGGTAGGACATGTTCTGAGGCATCAAGGGATCACAAATTTAGCATTGGAGGGCAGCGTGGAGGGTAGAAATCGTAGAGAGAGACAATGAGATGGAATACACTAAGTATATTCAGAAGGACCTAGGCTGCAGTACATACTGGGAGATGAAGCAGCTTGCACAGGATAGAGTAGCATGGAGAGCTGCATCAAACCAGTCTCAGGACTGAAGACCACAACAACAACAACAACAAAGCCTGTACGGTACCCAAACCTAGACTCAAGTTACTTACAAAACCCCACGAAAATTCGTGCAGTTGTTTCGTGGATCAGCGTTTTTTCAAGGAGACAGACAGACAAGAAAAATTTAATGAAACTTCAAATTACGGTGTATTTATGTTTCTTGCCCAGTTCTGATGAAATAAAGCCTATATGTTGCCCCAAGCTAGGCTGATGTTACCTGTTAAAACCCCGTAAAAATCCGTCAAGTAGTTTTGGTGTTTAACGCATACAAAAATAAACAGATGGACACAGCGGTTTCAAGTTTTAATTTTATTATAGACTATTAGATTTTTTCTTTTAAGGGTGAAAACTTCCTATTCAACCCATTTTACAGTAGGCTGAATTTCGATATGTTTGGAGTTTTTTTTTACCATGGTCGACTACGTGTGTTAGTTGTTTCTTGCGATATTGCCACGAATACTGTTATTGCAACAGGTGCACCGGGACCGCGACATCTGGCTTCACTTCGACAAGGTGAAGTTCGCGTCGCGCTCGTGCGAAGACGGCCACCTGCAGCTTTTCCTGCCGGGCAAGACTGAGCCCTTCCTGTCGGTGTGCGGCAGCAACGTGAGCGTGCTCAAAGAGGTGCCCATAATCCCGGAGGCGGACATAATGGCTGCGGCGACGGAGGCGGCGGAGGCGGCCGGAGCGCCGGCGCCCGGGGCGGGAGCGGGGGCGGGGGCCGGCGGCTACCTGCCCGCGGTGCGCATCGAGTTCGCGGGCAGCGTGTGGCCGGCGCGCACCGCATTCAAGATCGCGTGGACCGAGCTGTTCCACCTGCCGCGCAACCCGGACGGCTCGGTGGCGCAGGCTGGCCTGGCGGCCGGCGACTGCGCCTACCTGTGTCCCGGCGACGCCGGCTTCTGCGTGCCGTCCAGGCTCGTCTGCAACGGCGTCGTCAACTGCCCCAACGTGACCGGCGCGTTGGGGCCGCACGACGAGAACCCCGAGCTGTGCAAGCTGCGCGGCGCCGAGCAGGTGGGCTGGGCCGCCGTCGCCGTGGGCGCTGCCTGCGGGGCCGTGCTCGCCGTCTGCTGCGTCGCCGCCGTCTGCCACGTCTGCTGGTGGCGCAGCAGGCTCTCCGGCCACGTCGACCTGCCCTACCGCCTCTCCTAACTGACAGCGCCTGCCTCGCAGCCAGTGAAGTGCAGCCGCCAGAGGACCTCACAACAGCTACAAACGCACGCAAGAACACACAAACAATAACCACAATTACAAGTATTCGAAGAAAAACTTCACTGTATACAATGGGCTGTTTGTTAAACACTAGTTTTCTACAGCACTACTGGGCCGTTTTGAGTTTCAGCTCATTTCCAGGCACACCGGTGGATTACATTCTCCCATTTTAGGTCTTGATAAAGTGGTGGCTCTTAATTACTGGTGAGATGTTTAGTCTCGTTATGAGATTTATTGATTGGCGACTCCATGGAGTGTTCTGTGCACCAAGACCAAATAGTGGATAGAATTTGAAGGATAATCAGTATTGGTCGTATTTTTATGTTTTATTATCCGCAAAATCGGTTTTCGGTCACTTAGTGACCATCCTCAGCGCTGTAATATACAATTAAAGTTGGTAGGCACATATATGGGACCGCTCTATGTTTGTTGATACCAGTGCCTACCAATTTTAATTGTATATTACAGCGCTGAGGATGGTCACTAAGTGACAGAAAACCGATTTTGCGGAGGATAAAACAAAAAAAATACGACCAATGCTGATTATCCTTCCAATTCTATGAGATTTATTGTATTCACCCTATGTTTCTGGTGTCAAACATATACCGGGTGATCAAAAAGTCAGTATAAATTTGAAAACTGAATAAATCACGGAATAATGTAGATAGCGAGATACAAATTGACACACATGCTTAGAATGACAGGTGTTTTATTAGAACCAAAAAAATACAAAAGTTCAAAAAATGTCCGACAGATGGCGCTTCATCTGATCAGAATAGCAATAAATAGCATAACAAAGTAAGACAAAGCAAAGATGATGTTCTTTACAGGAAATGCTCAATATATCCACCATCATTCCTCAACAATAGCTGTAGTCGTGGAGTAATGTTGTGAACAGCACTGTAAAGCATGTTCGCAGTTATGGTGAGGCATTGGCGTCGGATGTTGTCTTTCAGCATCCCTAGAGATGTCGGTCGATCACAATACACTTGCAAGTTCAGGTATCCCCAAAGCCAATAATAGCACGGACTGAGGTCTGGGGACCTGGGAGGCCAAGCATGACGAAAGTGGCGGCTGAGCACACGATTATCACCAAACGAGGCGCGCAAGAGGTCTTTCAAGCGTCTAGCAATATGAGGTGGAGCGCCATCCTGCATTTTGGTTCTAATAAAACCCCATGTTATTCCAAGCACTTTTGTCAATTTTTACTTCTCTATCTACATTATTCCGTGATTTATGAAGTTTTCAAGTTTATTCTGACTTTTTGATCACCCGGTATATTTGATAGGAAGCGAACCCCATAACACCGAAATGAGGTGGCTTGCTTGAATTCAACTACGACAGGGCCTCATCATGGGGCCAAATAGGATTGGCAACGACTACGGCAGAATAAGGACAACAGAGGTTAACAAAAAGTAAAAATAATTTATTTATTGAATCCATTTTTATTTGGTCAGGTTATCTTCCATTCAGAAGGCTGTTGCACTCAGCGACTGTTATATTGAAATGTAAATAATAGATTTCAGCTATCAGTTGTCCTCATAAAATTTTATTGGCAGATCTAGATTTAAGCTAGAAACTAGACATTCTCAGCACACTATCATTTTTGATCAATGCATGTATTCAATGAACTGTGGATGAATCCCGACGAACAGGCATTACATGCATTGATAAAAAATGATAGTGCATTGAGAATGGCTAGTTTCTAGCTGAAATCTAGATTTGCCAATAAAAATTAAAAAGGACGACTGATTGCTGAACTCTATTACTAACAATTCCTTTTTTTATTTGTTCTTATTGTGACTAGATGAGACTACAATAATCTGGCCACAGCTCTGGGTTCTTTGAGTGCTGTGTGAAGCGGTTCATTTTTAATCACAACAAATGAAATGTTAGTTCACTTTACAACCTGAACGAGTTAAAGATTTACGTAACTTTACCACACTTCTTTGCCACAGGGGTACTGAACAATTTAGAGCTGTTATGTGCTAGTATATGTGGCGTCCCCGCATTCCAACCGCGTGATGATATTGTCGACGCCGTAGAGCTGGTACTGCCTCAGCTCTCGCAATGGAGTTAAGACACGATGCGTGATGACGTAGGTCTCCGTTGGTGAACGGGAGACAGAAATGCGAACTCGTACGATGGATGCTTCTTCTGATTTAAGATCGAATGATTCATTGCCTGGATATGCAGTAGTTGTTAAATCTTATCTCATCCGCATCGTACACACCACCAATTGCGAGGAAACATCGTAATTGTTAGTCTTCTCGTACCTTGTTGGCTCGTTGCCATGGAGTTGTTGAACCTGTATGAAGCGAGATCCACAGATACCCTTTGATCACGTCTGAGTGAATCTATGCCGTAATGTTAAAAAAATGTTCAAAAGTTCTCTTTTCAATTAATGAAGCAGGTGATTTCGTAGACTTTCCCGGCGTAATAACTTCTGATATTCTTCACGGGTTTGCAGCCGGATCATGTCGTCGTCCTGACACAATATTTCGGCAGCCCAGCTTGCCGCCATATTCAGGTGAGTTAATGCTAGTGCACTGCCTCATCGGAACTGAATTCCAGCCACAACGACGGAAACCTTTATACACCATGAAGAGTGCACCGCGCGTGCGGGAGATGATGGGCAGCGCCTCCAGGCGGCAAGTAGACACGCAGCGCACCGGTCGGAGAAGACGGCAGAAACGATAAATCGCAACAGCACTAGTTGGAAGATCATTGGATAATCTAAGTAACTTCTCCCTGACATCAGTCGTTAAGGGTGCAGTTCGTCCCCATAGAGACTTTCTTTCTTCCCTCACCCGCAGCTACAATTCTTGGAATCGGTGATGGTGCTATTCCTGTGAAGCGGTAAAGTCATTCCACTGGAATAGATCTTAGGCAACTTGTTACGATTCTGCAGGTGTCATTGACAGCTATGACCACCTGTTTGGCATGCGTAGAATTTTCCCCAAAGGTGTACGCATATTCTGCTCGCAGAATAGCGTAGTGACACTCCAGACGTTCGTAGATTTTCAGGTCGGCACGGCACTATGATCAGGTCAGTTTCCGTAAATTGTTTCCGGCCGAAAGTATTGACTTGCAGCTATAGAAACATTACAAATAACTCACTGAAATATGAAAACGGTGCGTGGTAATATTTCAGTGTTCGTTTGCGCTGACGTATTTGTTACTGTGGTTCATCCCAGAACTCAGTGAATTATAATAACGATCACTTGTACAATGTACAGTTGTCTCTTCTCGCCGGCAACTGTAGGTCCGGTCCTAATGCTTTATTCAGGCACTGTTCATACTGTGCTAATACTGTCTTGAATAGAGCAATGAGTCAGCTTATATTCGTGTTTCGCTGTTGGTTGTGCACTTGGGAACAATTTGTATAATGTAACGCGGAAGCTCGAAGTAGTACTTGACCACAGGCACCTTCTCTGGAATCTAGCCTCAACTCGGTTGCACCTGAGTGTTAGACAGCTCGGCGCTCTACTGTGTGGTTGTAATCCCAATCTCTTCGAGGAAACAGTGAGAGCCCCAGTCATACGATGCGTTTCAATATTAGGCTGTGACCTACCGGTAAAATACACAAGACTATGTTACAAAGGTCGCACAACACAAATGATCGTATTTTATGAAATTTTGTGTAAGTTATTACGATAGCCGCTCCCGAAACATGAACCTGAAAGAGAGGTAAGTGATTTGAAGCAAGCGGCCATGGCCATTCGATATAGAGGTAATGGTGTGATCAAAATTTTGTATGCAGTAAAGAAGGAAGGAATAAAACAAGTAAGCAGAGGTGATGCCACAAATACCAACAATAAAAAACGCCTGACCTTATCCTGCAACTGATATTTGCTACAAAATCGAAGAATCCTCTCGTCAAACGAATGTAAACAGTTTTTTTCGAAAAAATAACATATAAAAAATTCGGGTTCCACTATGAAGACTGTAACAGCAGGAACAAATTTCGGCATTCATGCGTGTAAAGGGTGTTTCACATCTACATTTTAAAAATTAGAAGAAAGTTTCTTTATACCGAAACAAGAAAAAAAGTGTAGTAACATGGCCACTAAAGTACGTACCGTAAGAACTATGAGCTCTTGTACATCCTCGAGGCTGTGAAACATGTCTTCTGCTACAAAATTTCCAAAATTTTGGAGGATCTTCTATGGCCCAAAAGAAGAAAATAATGTCTAAACATGGGCTCTAAAGTGCATACCCTAAGAGCTGTCATCACTTTCTCAGTAGAAAAGATGTATTTTACAGTAGCCAACAGGAGCAAGTGCTTACCGCTATCAACGTATGCACTTTAGTCTCCATGTTTACTGGACAATTTTTCTTGTTGTGGTCCATACAATCTCCTCCCATAATATGGAAAGCAATGAGCTGCAGTAGAAGAGGTGTGTTTCACAGCATCAAGGATAAACAAGTACTCATAGCTCCATGTTTAATGGACGTTTCTTTCTTGTTTTGGTGTAAAGTACCCGTCCCTAAATTTTGAGGACGTCATCTTGTATAGGATGAAGTACAGTTGTGAACAGTACATAGGGCAAAGGCAGAGGGGTTTCGACACTCGATTCAGGAAGAACACATACTCTCTGAACGAAAACGAGTTTGGAAATGCCTGTTTTAATATTTATAAAGAGAAATTGTGTAGTGGGATAGCTGGTGCATGTGTGCTTGTGCCTGAAATACGTGAATGGGCCCTCGTGCGTGGTCCTCTGCCCGAAGAGCTGTTAGCAGACGACTGCTCGGATTGCAGCCCAACAGAAAACAACGACTGTAATAGGAAGCGCGTCGTTACGGAGACAGACCTGTAGCAAAGCCATGAATACGTACGCCGTCCGCCATTCAAATTACGTATAGTTGTGATACTTTATAATGTTTTTACTTCTGACACACCACAAATTTTAACAAATGTTTCAAAGAACGGTATTCATAACCAACACGTAATTGGTATTAATTCAATTTGGGAATGTGTTTTTCATTCATATGTGACGATTGAATCAGACTCAAAGTGATGGGAGTTGGCTTGTGGGCCCTATGACGAACTTATATTCTGCCTGACTGCTTTTTTGCCCTATGACGTACCGTGTAAACTTTTCTAGTAATTTGAATGGGTTTTTCTAGCAAACTGGTAGGTTCTGGTACTTTTAATGTTTGATAGTACAGTATGATAGCAGCGCTGTACGTCGCGGAATAGGTGTCGATTAGTTATTTTACTTTTATCTACATATGTGAGGATGGGTCTTGCGAACCAAAACGAGTTATTTAAAATAATGAAAAGAAATCGAAACAACAACAACAACAACAAACTACATATGTGAGGATGGGTCTTGCGAACCAAAACGAGTTATTTAAAAAATGAAAAGAAATCGAAACGGACCATAAAAAATCCTTTTACGTGGATTAATAATGGACAGTCGATGATTTAACTTTTATTGTTTCTCAAAGTATTAACATTTATTAAATATTCCTGAATATTTTACCCACAGATGAAATCATGTTCTCTAAAGGCACCACGTGACTTGTGATCGTATTACGAATGTTACGTGGCTCATCAAATTTTAATATTTTAGAAGCGGATGTGAAAAAATTCTCCTAGTAGTTATATGTCGAATATCACTTACATTGCACATTTACACATGGCGTGGGATTTACAGTCTGTTCAAATGTGTTGCAGTAGTCCTTGAAGGGACGGTTGTAGTTCTCCGGCTAACACTCACAGTCTGCAAATCTTAGGATACCGTAACCATGCAGTTACAAATGGCATTGTTACGCACTAAATATTCTTGTGATAAAGTCCCCCGACTTACATGTGGCTGTAAGTGACTTTCCAGTATCACTCTAAGTCGGGGCAATGATTCTCATTACACGAGTACAAGGTAACTACTGTGTCTGCCATTTCGCTGCAACAATAAAAACGAAATTTAGTTTTCATTCCTCTGTTCCCTGCGAAATTCTCCTCTATTACAATTTAAATATTTATATCAACTATTTATTTGTGTACATGTCACAATATTCTTCACTTAAATTATTCTGAAGCAGATTCAAGCCACTAAGTTGACGAAAAACATAAATCCTCTAGACTGTGTATATTTGTTAAACGTTTCCAAGGTATCATTCCATTTTCATTGGGAGCAGCTAATGTATGAGATGTCTCCAAGGTCGTCTGTTATATGGTTTTAGAGCTATGATGACCTATAACGTAAAAGAAAAGGTAACAAAGAACTGGAATGAACGTGAGAGAAATTATTATTCACAAGGCAAAACATCATAATAATTGTAACATTAATGTGCTTACTGTGAAATAGTGCCAGTAATACTCTGCATTTAACACAAACATATGCTGACCAATCTCTTTAAATCATATGCTCAGCTTTCATCGGCACAAGCTCAACTTTCATTAAGAGAAATCGGGGAGTGGTGTACTATTTAAACCGGACGATCGAAGAGTATGACCTTTTAGAGTCTTGACACGTGAAAATACAGCCAAGAGAGACGTCACAGAACAAGTACACGCAATATTAATTGGCAGCTGCAGAAACAGCAAAGCATGGATAATTAGACTCTGATAAAATACGTTTTGAATCATCGTCGTCCGTGAGAGCAGAATCGTCATCTTTGAAACCAGTCGCGGTTGTCAGCGACTGTTCCAAAGCGTACCTTACAGTTTATGACAATTCTTATGTTCGATGTTAATGTCCATTTGTGAATAGAGAGAAACTAAAATTATGTGAGTTACTAGCCCATTTACATATATTATATTCTTAACTCATCAGAAGCATCGTTCATCACCTTAAAAAAATTGATATTAAAAGTTGCCTGAATGATAGATATAATTTATGAGAACTGGTTAGCTACTCGCTATAGAGAAATTTTATATTTTTGACATGCTGAGTGCCTGTGTTTATTCGCCCGAGATCGGAAAACTTTTGAAAGATATTCCACACCTCACGGTTTTAATACTTTCTTCCGACTTTGAGTATTGTACCATAACAGCTACTGGCGATCTTCGTATCAAACGGCACAAAATTGCAGCCGTAACATTTATATCACTTCCACCTGAGTACACATAGCAATAACCTCGCTCAAACGCTACGCATACACAACAGACTATGAGTAATGGTGCTCTGCAGCTATTACCATACCGACAAAATTTGTAAACTCATTGCACAGTTCCCGCAGAAACATTTTTTGAGGCAGTACTCATGACCATTACCTCATTCTTTCACATTTTCACTGTCTCTAAACACTCATAATCACCTAGGTTACGACAGTTTTAGCGAGGTTATCGTTGAGAGGACATATCTCCTGCCCGCGGAAGACAGGTGCCCAGGTTCGAATCTATGTTTGCTAAAGAGCTATAATCCGGAAAAACGGTCACGTGTGGCCACACTGTCCTTATGCTGCGATCTAACAACGATATTTTCCTTTATAGATTAACGGTATCTTGAAACTTAACGTTTCAGTTAAAGTACTAAAGTGTACGGTATTACAAAGAATAAAATATTTTCGTTAAGAATGTGACAGCCATCTATCAGATTAATAATGTTTCCTAAGACGTTGAAGGACGTCAGTAACTTTGCAATTCGCAAAAAATATACTCTGCTATGAGGGACACCAATAACTTTGTCAGTTTCTACCAAAATATTGTTTATCGGTTCGGTGGTGGAATACTCAGAGATTTCCTTTTTAAAGATGTCAGATTCGTGCATTTGTACAAAACTTGATACTTCCGTCGACTCAATACTTTTGCTGTTACCTTTATGGACTCTTAATTTAAACACTACTACAAGGTAATTATGCATCTTCGTAAACCAATGAAACTGAGCATTAATGTGAGTTATCGTTTAGTAATATTACTGTTTCTTTTCTCTATTATTGTCTAGTGAAACATTTAAAGGATTTTATGTACACTTATTAAAATGCTAATCGATTTCTTACGCAAGGAATATTGTCTTTGACTATCGTGTTTATGTTCAAAATTTTGTAATTCAAGAGCCATCTGCCAATAATTCTTCTGGTAAAGGTTCTTGGTATGTGTCTTTAATATCACTAGAAGTGTACTTCACAATTCGAGAAATACTAATGTTAGTCAGTTTCTAATTGTTATTGTCTGATGTGTGCCATATTTTTATCAATAATTGTAAAAAACATATGAGGTATTTTAATATATACTCCAAACTTTAAAGAAAAGTATTTTCTTGTTGTGAACATATTTTCATATTTACTGTATTAAAAACTTAAATTACCTTGTCAAGACGAAAAATAAATCAAATACTGAAATGAATTGTTAATTATAGAGGATTTACTGAAATCTCGTTTTCTTTTAAAATAAACGTCATTAGTATTCTTTTTTTAACATGTATTAAGTATGCTTGCGTTTGTTATGCCCTTTTTAGGACGGTGGCCGTGGTTATTCCTGTGTGACAGTGATCTTTCTTGGGTTTGTATATAAAAACTCATCTGATGTTTATATTATGGAGATATCTGCAGTACACTGTTCCCAAACCGAAGACAAAATTACACTTGCTCTTTGTAGCTCAACTGTTCAAGCTTTTTAGTACACGTGATAAAGGTAAAATTTGCTACGTTTTGGATGTTTCTGTCATAAAGGCATTTCTTTTAACCAGATATCTACGAAAAAATGTTACAACCGCCACGTAGTTTTTCTTTAGTTCTGACATTACTAATTTTAACGAAGACCTAGTCGTCTAACACATATGCACGGTTGCGTCCTGTTGCCACTCGCTTATCTCCTACCTTTGTCACTCCGATCTGGTTCACAATGTCAGTTGCAAAAGGAAAACAAAACTCTTTAAGACAGTATCGATAGAGCAATGGACAAGTTCTACCCTATCGGGCAGACGCATACTGCAGGCATAACTCCTGAATTCGAGGTCAATTACATCAGGTCATCGTGGCGTATACTTTACACCTCCCTCGTTGTTGGTAGAAAAAAGTATCCATAATAAACCGTGTTTTAACGTCGAGCACAAATTACTGATTATCTTCACACCCAAAGTAACACCCTAGGGACGCTATGATATACAGACAGCTACATATCAAACGACTTTGTGTTTACTTTTCCTTGAAACAGGAATGGAGAAGCTGTAATTTAGTCGATATATTAAATCACTGAAGCAGAACCCGTTTCTAGGTTCGTCATTATGGTGACCAGTTTGAAGGGTCGGATTGCTTGTTCAAAGCTATTAGTCCAGATCGACCTCGAAATTATAAGGAACGAGAAGAGAGCCTTTTACAAGCTTTTGAGCGAATCACAACAAAACGTATTGACTTTTGCAGTTCTTATCTTGAAAGACGACATGTTCATCCTGGTTAATTTCAACAATGAAAAAAAATTTCTAGTTAGCGGTAAAGTTAGCCGGATAACACGCTCACATGGAGACTCTAGAACCCAAAAAAGTCGTTGAGCACGAAAGTGAACGTGTAAGGTGGTATTTCTTATTCTTTTAAGAATTTCATATTCCCACAGGCCACGAGTTGTGGCGCGAGCAGTTTCGCGTAGTTGTCTGCTGACAGTCACCAGTTTAAACTAAGCCAACAACAATTCTTTGTTATTTAGTATTCATCGTTTCTGGGGGCTCCTAAAATACGTCACGTCTATAATATTTGGAAGTTCAGGAGTATTCGATACTCAGTAATACTAGCATTCTGGAACATTTGATATTTGCAGCTCTACTTTCAGTCCAGGAGGCCAGTTCTGTTCTGGCTATATGTTGGTGTTTGTATTAAATGTGTCTCACTCTTAAGTGTTGGACCATGCCTTGGTTCTGGACTTGATTGTGGTTTCAGCGTGACATTCTTTGGTGGAGACGTCGATTACTTCGAAACTTGTATATCACTTTGGCTCCAATTATTTTTATTTGTTTGTCTCATTGTTTGAGGTTCATGGTGTGGGTTCCTGTAGTAATGTCCTAGTTCATGAATCACGGGCAACGTATGAGTGGCCAAGTAAGTGGTCCCGACAGTCGGCATACCAGTTACTTTGGAATAAGTCTGGGCATCTAGGACATATTCTGAATCGTGGTCACCTTTGTGCTCATACGGCAAAGACTACCTAATCCACCGGTTAGTCCCTCAGCCGTTAGGGGTAAAACCCAATGGGACTCGGGGCAAGTAAGGCTAGCAACCTGCTTCCCTGGTACTTTAAATATGATGCTGGCAACAATCAGAGCAAAATGCCTCGGACCTTTGGAGGTGACGGAGTCCCACCTCCAACTGACAAACCAGGGACTCCTAAGGTACGACTTGGCAAACAAATGGTAATGAGATGGGGAGCTATTAATATCAATGGGGGCTACTCTGGGAAGAAGGTAGAGCTGGCAGAGGCTGCAAGTAAGATGAGGCTGGACGTTTTAGCTGACAGTGACATTCGGGTAAGGGGTGAGAAAGAAGAGGACGTGGGAGAATACAAGGTCTACCTGTCAGGAGTCAAAGCAGGAATAGCACAATGGGGTGTAGGGCTTTACATCAGGAAAGAAATGGAACCCAGCGTAGTTGAAATAAGGTATGTAAACGAACGACTGATGTGGATAGATTTGACAGTGTCTAGCAAGAAAATTAGGATTGTGCCAGTATATTCGCATAGTGAAGGGACAGATCAAGATAAGATGGATAGTTTTTATGAGGCACTCAGTGATGTAGTTGTTAGAGTAAAGGACAAGGACAGTGTTCTGCTCATGGGTGATTTAAACGCCAGGATTGAAAATCGAACAGAAGGGTATGAAAATGTTATGGGTAAATTTGGAGAGGATATGGAGGCCAACAGGAACGGGAAACAACTCTTGGAATTCTGTGCCAGTATGGGCTTCGTAATCACAAACTCCTTTTTTAAACATAAGAACATTCACCGGTATACTTGGGAAGGCAGGGAAACCAGATTTGTCATTGACTATATAATAACAGATCCGGAATTCAGGAAGGCTGTGAGGGACACACGTGTATTCAGGGGATTCTTTGATGACACTGATTATTATTTAATCTGCAGTGAAATTGGGATTGTGAGGCCGAAAGTGAAGGAGGTCAGGTCCATATGTAGGAGGATAAGAGTGGAGAAACTTCAGGATAAGGAAATCAGGCACAAGTACATAACAGCGATTTCAGAAAGGTACCAGTTAGTTGAATGTAGTCAATTACAGTCGTTGGAAAAGGAATGGACAAAGTACAGGGACACAGTACTCGAAGTGGCTAAAGAATGTCTTGGAACAGTAGTGTGTAAAAGTAGGATGAAGCAAACAGCTTGGTGGAATGACACAGTCAAGGCAGCCTGTAAAAGGAAAAAGAAGGCGTATCAAAAACGGCTACATACTAGAACCCAGGTAGACAGAGAAAGTTATGTTGAAGAAAGAAACAAAGCCAAAAAGATAATTGCAGCATCCAAGAAGAAATCTTGGGAAGACTTTGGAAACAGGTTGGAGACTATGGGTCAAGCTGCTGGAAAACCATTCTGGAGTGTAATTAGCAGTCTTCGAAAATGAGGTAAGAATGACAGGAATGACAGGCCAGGAAAACTGCTGGTGAGTCCTGTGGATGCCTTGGGCAGATGGAGGGAATATTTTGAAGAGTTGCTCAATGTAGGTGAAAATGCGATCAGTAGTGTTTCAGATTTCGAGGTAGAACGGGATAGGAATGATGATGGAAATGGGATCACATTTGAGGAAGTGGAGAAAATGGTCAATAGATTGCAGTGCAATAAAGCAGCTGGGGTGGATGAAATTAAGTCGGAACTCATCAAATACAGTGGAATGTCAGGTCTTAAATGGCTACACAGGATAATTGAAATGGCCTGGGAGTCGGGACAGGTGCCATCAGACTGGAGAAAAGCAGTAATCACACCAATCTTTAAACATGGAAACAGAAAAGATTGTAACAACTACAGAGGTATCTCTTTAATCAGCGTTGTGGGTAAAATCTTCTCAGGTATTGTTGAAAGGAAAGTGCGAGTATTATTTGTGGACCAATTGGATGAATATCAGTGTGGGTTTAGGCCTCTTAGAGGTTGTTAGGACCAGATCTTTAGCTTACGGCAAATAATGGAGAAGTGTTATGTGTGGAACAGGGAATTGTCTATGCTTTATAGATCTAGAAAAGGCATATGGCCAGGTTCCTAGGAGGAAGTTATTGTCTGTTCTGCAATATTATGGAATAGGAGGCAAACTTTTGCAAGCAATTAAAGGTCTTTACATGGATAGTCAGGCAGCAGTTAGAGTTGACGGTAAATTGAGTTCATGGTTCAGAGTAGTTTCAAGGGTAAGACAAGGCTGCAACCTGTCTCCACTGTTGTTCATATTATTTATGGATCATATGTTGAAAACAATAGACTGGCTGGGTGAGATTAAGATATGTGAACACAAAATAAGCAGTCTTGCATATGCGGATGACTTAGTTGTAGTTTGGAAAGTAATATTTCAGAGCTAGATCAGAAATGTAAGGACTATGGTATGAAGATTAGCATCTCCAAAACGAAAGTAATGTCAGTGGGAAAGAAACATAAACGGTTTGAGTGCCAAATAGGAGGAACAAAGTTAGAACAGGTGGACTGTTTCAAGTACTTAGGATGCATATTCTCACAGGATGCCAACATAGTGAAAGAACTGGAAGCGAGGTGTAGCAAAGCTAATGCAGTGAGCGCTCAGCTACGAATTACTCTCTTCTGCAAGAAGGAAGTCAGTACCAAGACTAAGTTATCTGTGCACCGTTCAATCTTCCGACCAACTTTGTTGTATGGGAGCGAAAGCTGGGAGGATTCAGGTTACCTTATCAACAAGGTTGAGGTTACGGATATGAAAGTAGCTAGGATGATTGCAGGTACTAGTAGATTGGAACAATGGCAGGAGGGTGTCCACAATGAGGAAATCAAAGAAAAACTGGGAAGGAAATTTATAGATGTAGCAGTCAGAGCGAACAGGCTTAGATGGTGGAGTCATGTTACTCGCATGGGAGAAGCGAGGTTACCAAAGAGACGCATGGATTCAGCAGTAGAGGGTAGGAGGAGTCTGGGCAGACCGAGGAGAAGGTACCTGGATTTGGTTAAGAATGATTTTGAAGTAATAGGTTTAACATCAGAAGAGGCACCAATGTTAGCACTGAATAGAGGATCATGGAGGAATTGTATAAGGGGGGCTATGCTCCAGACTAAACGCTGAAAGGCATAATCAGTCTTAAATGATGATGATGGTTTGTCTCATTAGACTCAGGTACCATTGGCTAGGTCTCTCTACCGGTTCGTTAAAATTTTTCGATAAATACGAACACGGACAGTAAAACACGAAGAATAATGAGTACTAGTGCAGCGACAACGGCGCTTTCCTACACTGTCCGCTACCGCCATGTACAAGAGCTGCTCGCTAGCTGTTGGATTGCTGGTTATTCTTCGTGGTTTACTGCACCCGTAAATTTTTTCAGTCGTCAGACTCCTAACTCATTTGATGCGGCCGGCCAGGAATTCCTCTCCTGTGCTAACCTCTCCATTTCACAGTAGCATTTGGAACCGACGTCCTCAATTATTTGGTGGATGAATTTCAATTCTGATTTTTGTTTTCCTCCTGTTAATACATGTCGATATAAAGAATAATGCACATCAGTAATTTGGGGTACTGATGTCCTTAGAAGTTCAGTCCCTTTAAACGGCAACTAATTTGGGACCGCTCCATCCAACGGACCATAAACTTCGCCTTTAAAAATCATTTTCTTTGTAATGGGCAGAGAATTATTTTTTTCGACACTGGACATCGTATGAAAGAGATGATTAGCAGTTATTATTTGAGGTGACTCCAGCTACACGCTGCTAACACGAAACTCCGAATATCTGTCGAAACACCAAAGAAAATGCACCTGACGATCCGTATGATTACTAAAATGATAACTACAGTAAACTAACGATTGTTAATCTTGCCGTTGAAACTTCCCTCAAAGAGTCTTTGAAAGACCATTGGTTGATCGTTATCAAAAAATTTCCTCATAAACATCAGATAAGTCTTGTATTGGAATGCAAGTCAGTTACACTCGGCTACTTTCGGTGCATGTAGTGCTTATATAATAACGCGTACAGCTGCACTGCGCATATTCATATACGGTAACTTATTAATGAGGATGTAACCTGGGTGGAAATTATGAGGAAACTGAAAGCTAACTACTGTTGTCTTTTCATTCGTTTAACAAATCAACCACAGTCAGAGATATTTTCAACGCTTGCAGTCATTTATCTGGCAAGCATGTGTAAACATGCTTCCGACCATTATTTATGTGGTGACACCCGTTAACCTTCAAAATCACAGCGGAAAACAAACCCCCAGAGTACCACAGGGAGGGAAGTGCAATTCGTAATGATCGCCTAGTTCTAAAAACAAAGGTATGTCAGCTAGAAAGAGCATAGACTAGCAGTTCGTAATGAAATGGAGACCTCCACAAAGGAAATCTCAGTGTCATGCACTACGTGGAATTCGAAACAATTCCCAACAGTACTCAGGTATACAAATAACAATCACTGAATACAACCCGAGGTCTACAATAAAGACATAAGCTGAAGAAATGGATTAAAATGTGTCCCAGGCCGTGTCAAAGATTGTAATTCATTAACTCAGCTTCTAACGTTGTCGTAAATAAAGTTGATACCCAAATGTTTCAAGGAAAATTTAATTACATCAGATCTATACGACCCGAGGCTTCAGGTTTCGTGAAGCCTTATCCGTAGCGAGTGCTGGATGCCCTGCTGAATTTACCACGTCTCCTGTATGGTTAGTTACCTCAAAATGTTGAATGTCACGTAATATGTGATGACACTTTTAACGACAGGAAAAGTGCAAAATATTTATGAGAAGCACCCCGTTTAAATAGGACATGGGATCATAGTATGGCCTTTTGCAGACTGTGGTATTACTAAAGAACAGAGGAAGCTTGGCAAAACATACGGATACCACATTTTGTAATTAATTGTTCTATTAGAAAACTCCTCTTTTAAAAGATTAAGCAAGTGTACACAGAAGTTCACTCATCAACTACAAAATTCGCCCTATGTATATTAAAATAGGTAAGTTTAAAAAATATATAAATTAATACTATCAGAGTCAGACTTATTTATTGCTGAATGAGTGGCGACGGTGTTCATCGATGTCAATCGAATGCATGGAGAGTTTTGATGAGGACTGGATCCAAAGTCTTCGAGAATTTTTTAAAAATGAAGTAATTCCGCTTTAAACTGTTAAAATATTATTTACTGCCACTGCATTTTCGACACATGGCCATTTGACGCATTCTAAAACGAGTTACCAAATAATATACCAGTAATAGCTCTGGAATTTTCATATCTCAACCTTTATCATTAAGTGATTTTATTTCATGCCTGATTGCTTTCGGATTGCTTGGCAGTGATCATGTGTCGAAATTTCAACGCCAGTATTTTCAACATTCTAAAGCGGAATGCCTTCGTTTAAAAATACAAGGGTATCTCGACCACGTGGCCATATGGCTGAATCCAATCCAGAAAAAACTAAATTCCATTTTGGGTCTTAATGCTGACGAAATGTAAACGATATACTGTATACAGTATATCTTCAACATCGGAAAAATAAGGTCATCTTACATGAATGCAATTGTTTGTACTTGGAATGCGTTTCGTAAGCCAAAAGATGGCTAGCCATTTCACCAACTGATCTGCAGCAACATGAACCGAACACAGTACTGACAACCGGACGGCCGACCAGAACCAAAACAAGACAAGAATAACAGAATCACACCACGCCGCAGTTCCACTGCAGGAAAAATGAATATTCGAGGCGAGCGTCTGGTCGCCGCAGTCAAAGAGTCTGCCATGAGGTATGTTTGGCATTCGGCTATCTGTGGGTCCAAAGAGTTACACAAGATAGTACAGCATCGGTGCTTGCGCATATACGTGAGTGCCTCTTTGGGTATGACAGGGTGGCGTCATGTTGTAGGGTGCCGGCTGTGTTTTCAAATTTGGTAGCATGGAGTGGTTTGATGGTAAACTAATGACCTTAACTGTATTTATGGCTAAAACCAAGGAAAAATACGATAGTAATACCCTTAATCATTCCTTTAATTCCTCTATTGATAATTCGTGCTCTATAAGTGCAATGGCCACACTGTGATTAATTACAGTAGGAGAAATTTCTGCCGGGAAAACAAGTAAAATAATTTCTTTAACATATCGCAACGGAAACGAGTAGCAAAATATGGCCTTATGGAGGGATATACGTTGTTTAGCAGTATATCATACATGTATATTTATTAATTTTATTGCCTGATGGTTCTGAATTTGACCTAGGGGCTTGAAATAAAAGACAGAATTCAAGCCTTTCGATTTATTAACAGTTACTTTTACATTAACCCTTTGTTGCCTGACGGTACTTAAAAGTACCAGTAAGTTTTGACTCTCATTATTTTCTCGTGGTGCAGTTTCGTGATCTGAGAGCCTGTCGGTACGTAACAGCAACTCTGCTCTACGGTTTCGTAGATGTTATTGTGCAATACATTGACCTCTCTGGCGGTCAGAGCTTGAAATTGTTTTTCGCGCGCTGCTGTGAAAACAGAAGATTGTATGTGCTTGATTCCATGGTGTTGCCTGAATTTGTGTGCAATTTATTGAAACTTCCGTTGAGTTTTCCATTGTACGTACTTACCTTCTTTGTTTTTTTATAATAGTTTGAAGCATTACGTTACAAGTGAATGAGATAAAGTGGAAAATATAAAACGGACTTATTAGTACCGTCAGGTTGTGCGAACACTTTATTGTAGCAACTATGCGTTACCTCTTACTAGTTGTTCTGTCCACTTTTTCTCACACAGAAATCCGTAAATACATTTGCCTGTGGAACAGTTAGAACAAACAGGACAGGTTTGCCAGGGAATTTACCTAAAGAAAAATGTCTAAACCGTGGGGAATCAAATCACAGAGAGTCATCTTTAGACCTAACAGTATTTCAAAGGAGGGAAAATAAAGTAGTGTATTTTGCGTCAAACTTCCATGGCACTGAACAGAGCGTAGTGACAAGAAAACAGAAAGATGGAACTAGTATGGCTATACCATGACCAGTTATTGCATGTGATTACAATAAACATATGGGTGGTGTGGATCATGCAGACAGATTACGTTCAATTTTCTTGACAGGCGATCAAAGAAATGGTGGCACCGTCACTTCTGGGGAGCAATAGAAATTGTTTTGGCAATGCTTACGTCATTTTCAGTGATCTACATGGGGCACAACCACTGCTGGAATTCAGGAGCGCTGTGGCACTAGGGCTAGTGAATGAACAGCAAGTGCCAAACCTCAAAAAGAGAAACTCTGGTAAAGATGAAATAACTCCCCCAAAGACAAGAAAGGACAACTTTTCTGTTCCGAAGAATGTACGTCTTGGCAACCGAGAAAACGATTTTGTGGTGTTCACTTGTAAAAGAGGAAGATGAGAAATGTGTGCGGAAACTAAAATTCAGTCGAGACCACATTCACAATGTAATACATGGAAAGTGTATTTGTGCTACAATGAGAAAAAAAACTGTTTCCTACAATTTCATGAGATATCACTAACACTAAATATGTGATATGTATATACTGTCAAAAACGTATAGCTAAGTTACTAAGTATTGTGAAGTTGCTCTAGAATAAATTTATGCGAACTTTAAAAAATAATTCAGAAATATCATATTTCTGTTAATTAATTTTCTAATGTAAAAATATTTAATATTCATGTGGAATGAAGTACAAGTTATAAAAATTGGACCATTTTTCTGCGCATATTGTGATTCTGTCCATGGAGTCTGACGGTACTTCTGAGTACCAGGAGAGAAAAAAGTTGTGAAAAATAAAATAAAATTTTACAAAAAATCCTACCGTCATTTGAGGCCACAATAGCATAAATTCTGCAAAGAAAATGTTAAAAAGTAAATTTTTTCTTATGTCAGGAAACAAAGGGTTAAGTACATTTGAACTGCGTAGCAAGCAACGTTCTTAAGCGCTATTATCCCTTACGAAATGAAGACTTGACAACTTCGAAGGTATTAGTTGCAGTTATTGAAGCAAGGGATCGAATATAATGGCCAACTAAAACAGAGTGGTGTACGGAATTTAGCTTATGACGCTAGCGGCAAAGATTTCAGCAATTTGGGAAGACTGTGATACTAAGAACTGTGGCTACGAACAGGCTCTGATCGCTACCCAACCAGCAGTACGCCAGTAAGGAACTGTATTTCGCCTCACCGTCATTGACGCGTGGTACAGCTGCACACAGCGTCCCCACCGGCCAACAGCACCTCCCACACATTCACACTGTAGCTCGTCCCGCCTTCAGCTACCTCCTGTTCACTCCTCAATATCTCTAGTGGACTCATTTGTTGGGGAACGTTCCGGCCAGTCACGAGTCTACCATACTTGGAGCAACACGACGGCCCAGTCGGCTAACGTCCAAGAACACGCCCTACAGATCCGTTGCTCGCCCTTTTTAACTGACAGATTTCTCGTTAGGCCTTGAACTTTCAGCAGCCAATGGGAACTCTCACACATGAATTCGGCGGGTGAGATCGTTCCGCCTACGCGCTCCAGGTCACGTACGCGAAGACAGATAGAGCTGGGGTTCTCAGCCACTATGTCTCTCATTATTCTTCGATTCTCCCCCGTGCTGTTGTCCTGTGCTTTCCAACAATTTAGCCTTCTATTCTTAATCTCGGAGAGAGAAAAGAATTCGCTTTAGCCCTAGTCAGACTAACAGAATGGATATCATGCAAGACATTGTGTGTTCATGAAGTAGAGACTAAGAAACAGAAATAAATAAAACACGTCCCCCACAGATCACTTCTTATACGTCAATAGTGTACAATGTTTGACTCACCTGGGCCACACTCCAAAAAGACCACTATTTTTCTGGCAGCCCATAATATACTCAATGCTAACAGAGTGTTTGTGTGTGCGTGTGTGTGTGTGTGTGTGTGTGTGTGTGTGTGTGTGTGAGTGAGTGCGTGTACGTGTGTGAGAAAGAGAGAGGCAGAGAGAGAGTCTGAAATTGCAAATTATCAATTTATCACTTACCGATCATCGATGGTCCTTCTTGGACGGCATTGATACTTGCTTGGGGGTGCATGCAGCCTGTGTGCCGTGCATTGGACACCCCTGTCACAGGCATTGATACGAGTACAATATTATAAAAGTGGGATGCCAAAATGATAAACTATCGTACCTAGTCGATAGGATATACTCCAATTGAAGATGTACTCAAATAAATGAATGTCTTCCAGTGTTAGTGAGTCAAAGAAATGAGTTGAGGTGAAAAGCAGAAGCATTTATCTGTGTGCCTCTGATTCGAAGAAAGTGGAGTGTAATGTCTTTCACTTCTACATAACGAGAGAGATTCCACCAATTTATTAAATTCAGTACTCAACGCAGAAATGGAAAATGATCCATGATCACACTTAATATTTACCTAAAATATTTAAAAGGGAACGTTAAACAAAACACAAGAAGAAGAATAAATTGCTGCTAACGAGACACATTTGCCTAAAAGTTTTTACATAACGAAATGACAGGAAAAGAATTTCTGGAAATTGTAAAGACAGTTTATGGATGGATAGAAAAACTTCTCCTACTCCTGAAGTTCAAACAAAAGCAATGTATTCTCATTCCAAACGTCAGAGGCAAATCGAGAGTGCCAGGGTCTTACGTGCTGGTTACGGAGATAGTGCCACAGTCAACACACTGTTCGAGATAAAAGCCTGTAACCCAGCTACTGAACGGATTTTCCCATACATATAGGTAACTCTCACTCAGTACAGTACACCTGTTGATCTGGTCGAATGTACAGAACCGAAATATTGGGCTTCTGGGCTTGTTGGGGATTACCAGACGAAACATGCACTATCTCAAGAAAATTCAGAATTACAAAAATTGCAAGAAAAACGCAACTTGCATGTGGGTAGTCATGGAGTTCGGTGGTCTGTGATCGACACTTTGAAAATGGTGGGTTAGCTATGGTATGTAGCATTGCGCAAGTACTCGAGAAATCAGCCAGGAAGAAGCTTTAAAATATATCATGATAGATGGTTCCAGCTACAGGAGCCAGAGGCTAGATCTGTTAGCCAGGGGACTTTCAAGCAGGACAGCTCACGCCAACAAAGGGTCGACCAGCAGCAGACGACGAAAGGGCTTTCACTACATGTCTGGTACAATGGCGGTTTTCTCTACTATGTGAAAGATGGGCATATTGAAACAATTCATAATTCTGTAATAATTCGATGACTCACTGTACTACGAATCCAAACATATCAGCATTCTTGTGGCATCGAGACGCATTTACCAGGACTTTCACATTAAAAATATAACAGAAACCGAAGAAGTTAGTTGAAGACGGTCTACAAACATACTTACGAGGTGCGACAATAAAGTAATGAGACTGATGTGAAAAATAATGTAGCTTACCGTATTAGTCAAGTTTAGTGTTGTCTCCTCCAAAGCAGTTCCCTTCTGATTGCACAAATTTTTTCCAGGGCGTCGGCCATTGATGGTAACATTTCTGGAACTCATCTTCTGTAATATCCTCCAAGACCCTGGTTACAGCTTTTTCGACATCTTGTGTTGTTTGAAAATGGTGTCCCTTGACCGCCGTTTTGACGCTTCGAAATAGGAAAAAGTCGCACGGAGGAAAACCTGGTGAATAAGGTGGCTGTGGTAGTGCTGAAATTGGTTTTGAGGTCAAAAATTGCTGTACTGACAGAGCAGTATGGGATGGTGCATCATCCTGATTCACAATCCAATTATCAGCAATGTTGACACGGACACGAAGAACTCTTTTACGAAGTCTTTCTTAAATATCTTTGTAGTGAGAGTACCGGTTAACTGTCCAGGAGGTACTCACTCTTTATGAACAATTCTCTTGGAATCGAAGAAGCACAAAAGCATGCATTTCACATTTTACTTTGACATGCGAGCTTTTTTTGGTCTGGGTGATCCCTTTGAGCACCATTGCAAACTTCGGCGTTTTGTCTCTTGATTGTACTGGAAAAAAAAAAAAAAACTTTCATCACCAGTAATAACACGGCTCAACAATTGTGGATTGATTTCCGTTTGCTCTAACAGATCGGCTGCCACATTTTTCCGTGTTTCTCGCTGTTGTGTTCTGAGATTTTTGGCGACCATTTTTGCACAAATCTTTCTCATACGAAGATCTTCAGTCATTACTAGACGAACTTCTTCTGCAATCATTATCATTGGTAATCTTCGATGGGATCGTACGGGTTCACGCACCATAGCCAAGTTGACATCTGTCAGTGAGGTTGATAGTCGTCCACTGCAGTCTTGATCTTCAACATTCGTTCTGCCTTCACTAAACATTTTATGACAACGAAAAACTTGAGCTCTTGACATTACCTCCTCTCCAAAAGCCTTCTGAAGCTTACCGTAAGTGTCGTCGCGATTTAACCCAATTTAACGCAAAAAGAAATCGCGTACTGTTGTGTTGCCCAATATTATGCGGTCCCATTTCCGTGACAAGACACATAAACACATGTTAACTTATAACAGCACAACTCACGACTATGCAGTTGCATCGCTGTACCGCTTTGACTAGAAGTAGCTTATAGACCAACGTCAAAGGTACTGTGCCTACGCAAGCCTTGAGGGTAGCCACGTCTTGCAAAGAAAATCAGTCTCCCTACTTTATTGTCGCACCTCGTACAACAGTCACTGAAATTAGTAACTGCTGAAAGTTTCATGCAACCTTCATAAATGAAATGTTGGACTCAGCACTCTAGCTATCATCCCTGAGAGTCACTCATTGATACATATTTCATTTACCGAATTACTCCGTTGTGTATCTTTTCATCTCGTAAATGTGTCAGACCTTAGTATCCTCCACAGTTGCTCAGCAAATAGAAGGTGTGTGGCAATTCGCGGCTCTAACCATAAATGAGCATGTTATGTTTATATAAATTATTAACTGTTTCTGAATGATAACTAAACGCTGTGTTAGCCAGTATTCAAATATTCGTAATTTAAATACGGTAAATGAACTATAAGATCCAACCATCCAAGATCTGTACCATCAACAGATTGAGGCATTCGTAATTTAAAATTAAAAACGGTAAATGATCCATTACATTTAACACCATCCATAGAACGAAAATGGAAAGACGCATCAGCTGAGCTGGCCAACCTTATATTTCATACATGTGTATTTTATATTATTTTTATAAGAACATAAGTACGAGATAAATTGTAATTGTGTCTATCCATTTATATGTACAATATCGTGTTTGGTCTCTGCAGAAGCAGGGGGAAATGTTCTTTAATTTAAGCCAAATACCTAACCTGTAACTTTGCTGTTACGCAAAAGGTGGTCTATTTTACAGATTTTAGTAGGTATTCTATCTGGTGGGGGATCGAATGTTTGTGACTGGCCCAAGTAGTGAGGCCTTCTGATTCGTGGAGTGGCTCTTGGGGCCACATATGTATTTCTGGTAGATGAGTTGTGTAACAATTTTTGTCGAGGTGTGATAGAGGAAACATTTGGTGGTGAGACTAGGTGGAAGGAAGACTTGGTGCCGTGATGGTAGGGAGGAGGGACTTGGTATCGTAGACCAGTTAGTGCATAAAGGAGATTTCTGAGCGGCTATCAGTCGATAATACTTTATAATTTGCTAATGCTTCGTTAGGGACTATGAGACATAGAGTAAGTACGGACTTTAACTGTATGCAAGCATAATAAGATGTGCTTCAAGAAACTTCGGAATGATTTACTTCCTGATCTGCGATTATTTGTGTCTGGTGTCTGGTTGAAAGCGTGAGGCTTTGTTATTTCATGAGCCATTAATGATTTATTGATTTCTCAGTAGTCTACTACCGTTCATATTGAATAGATTCATGCAGTCTTCATTTCAGCTATAGATTTATCTATTTTTATCCCAGAATTGAATAATTGTGGGACCATAATTACTAGATATTATTCCATGTGACTGACAAACAAATTATCATTACATTAGACATAGATTATTGGTGTCTCCTACATCAGTTTATTAGCAGCAGATGATAGCCATTTTTTGACATTTATCATAATTAAAACTTCGCTGCACACTCCAGGGCTTTAGCTGATTGACCAGAGGATCATAATCTGAAACACTTAATTCTGTTATATCAGCTAATTAACAGTATGTAGACACGCAGTGCTTGGCCCTTGACAATGTAGATCCACATTTTATGAACAGAGCAGTGCATAACGCAAATATGAACTGACAACCAGTCCATTAATTTCTGTATGTCGCAAAAAATGGTTTCTCATTAGGGAATCTAAATAGGAAATATATCCATCGTTATCCAGAGTCGTCAAGTTAGAAGTATCTCATTTAAGAGGCATTTGCAGGTCCTTAAAATTCAGTCTAACACCAGAAAAATTCGAACTAACACACTGATTTGAACTCTTTTCATATTTAGATATTCTTCTAATACCACACATTGTGATCTAACTTTTGGACAACGCCATTAAGCTCTAATAGCACATGGGGGGTTACATGATAGGCAGAACTAATATTTTACATTAACTCCAGAAAACTACAGAAGTAGACAATTAAATGGATATGTATCCCATGTAGTTATTCAACAGAATCTACATGCTGTGGTCTATCTTTTGGACAGCACAGCTATGTTTTTCCAGATAAACTATGTCACATGTGGAACATAACTCTCAAGTGACACTGTGATGAAACACTAATTAACTCAAAACTTACGATTATCAAATTAATAATTGGAGTCTAGGTGAAAGGATATATATCATCCGTAATTATACCAAGACAAAACAAAATTCCATAAGAAAATGGGCACCTGCAGTGGAGATGCCACTGAAACAAACTGTCCTGTCTCAGATTCACATAAACACAAAAAATTATATATTTGTCCAAATGTCAAATCTAAGTAGGGCAACGAAATATGTACTCTAACATCACAGCTGAGGGATCACATTAGTTATCATGTAATATCAATACCCTTGTAATATCAGTACTTTTTTCCTCTCTACTAGTGGTCTGCAAAAGCCAGCCACTCATACTATCTGGGCTTCCAAAACTGACTGCCATTTGGCAGGCAGCCTCAGACAATTAACCCAATGACTACTGGGGGCGGAGGGGGGGGGGGGGTGGAGGCTCAAATGGCTCTGAGCACTATGGGACTTAATTTCTGAGGTCATCAGTCCCCTAGAACTTAGAACTACTTAAACCTAACTAACCTAAGGACATCACGCACATCCATTACCGAAGCAGGATTCGAACCTGTGACCGTAGCGGTCGCCCGGTTCCAGACTCTAGCGCATAGGCGGGTGGAGGGATTCGACGTATCATTAGACTCGTGGTGGAGCACCATCTACTTCCTGAGGGTGAATTCTCCCTGTCACTACCCAGCTAGGTACGGAATACCAGTTTCAATGCGTCAGATTCTGACCATGCAGAGGTAATTTCAAGAACATCCTCTCACACTCATACATTTACACACAGAAAAGTAAGTGGAAAATAGTCACAAAGCGGACTCTGTACCCCAAAATAAATAAACAGAGATTGCTCTTCCCTTCTCCACAGGCACCGTGTGGTTGTGACGGGGCGAAAATGAGAGAGAACTACATGCTGCTCACACATTAATCTGCAAACAATTACGACGTTTGTGAAACGGTTTCATCTGACCTGTTTAATCACTCTCCGCCATCCTAGAGATGTGAGAGGTGCCTGTTTTCTAATAAAAGGGTAGGATCAAGGATATATGTGCATATATGTGCCCATTTCTTCTTTAGTGTGGAACAGGAAAATGCAGATACTCATTAACTTCATCATATCAACAAGGATAAGAAAGAGGTCATATGACCAATGAAATCTGGCCGAAAGTGTTTATGAAAATAATACTCAAATGTGGATGAAGATTAATCAGCAGAAATGTTAAAGTTTCTTGTCCATACCTTAGTTCTCGGTGGTATTGCCATTAGCCTGGTTGGACGGTTGAAACACGTTTGAAGCCGACGTCGTAACAGCTACATTACGGAATCGCCACTAAGAGCAGTTGGTACTACAGCACACGTAATAGCCTCAGCTTCCCTTCCGCTGGCGCATGACTGTCTGAAACTCATCACGAGTGAAGACTCAGCCAGTCCGCAGCTCGTGGTCGTGCGGTAGCGTTCTCGCTTCCCACGCCCGGGTTCGATTCCCGGCGGGGTCAGGGATTTTCTCTGCCTCGTGATGACCGAGTGTTGTGTGATGTCCTTAGGTTAGTTAGGTTTAAGTAGTTCTAAGTTCTAGGGGACTGTTGACCATAGATATTAAGTCCCATAGTGCTCAGAGCCATTTTTGAAGACTCAGCCAGTCTTCGGAATGCTCGCGCAGGTGCCTTCCACGCCATTAGCTGCTCCTTGCCCCAAACGTGAAATGGTCCTTTCGCGTAGTGCTTATTGCAACAAATGTCACCAAAAGCAATCACTAGTGTGGCCCTAGACAACCTCAGAAGACCGACACGTTGTGTCGTCAAGAGAATGTAAATGTGCGTTGACGTCGGAGGTGCAATTTATGAAAATCAGCTTTGAACCTAATTATTTGCCTTCGCTTAAGATCTTCTGTGAGCTATTAACTATATTCTGATAGGTGAGTCTCCGTAACCAACAACAATGTCAATGTGTGTGAAATATTATGGTACTTAACTGCTAAGGTCATCAGTCCCTAAGCTTACACACTACTTAACCTAAATTATCCTAAGGACAAACACACACACCCATGCCCGAAGATGGACTCGAACATCCGCCGGGACCAGCCGCACAGTCCATGGCTGCAGCGCCTCACAGCGCCTCTGACCGCTCGGCAAATCCCGATCAACAACCAATAACAACTGAGCGCACATAATATAGAACTTTTTTACTTAGCACTACCCTGTTGCCAAACGTTTGCTATTTCTTTACATACAGAGTGTCCCACGAGAAATGGTCGGTATTCTGGAATGTGAGACGAATGCTCATTTGAGGCAAAAAATTTCTTATAGATTTCTACTTCGAATGGTTTCAGAAGTGGAACACATTTAATAAACATTTATTTTTCGGTTAGTGACGCACACGTATGTGTGTTACCCACTTACCTTCTCTGAAGCAATATTGTAGCCCAATCTACGTAGTTGCTTTCAGACATATTACTCGGGATCTCTTTCTGCCCCGTAAATAACGCAGTCCATGGTGTCTTGTGAGCAATGTCGTGCGAGGCCATCAAGGGGTATGAGGCAGAAGCATCGGATAATTACGCTGACGGAAAAAATCGCAACACCGAGAAAGTGTTGTGCGATTTAACGAGGGTTGATAGTCGTGTTTCTACACCTGAGAAATGATGTCTATTCAAATTTCGCGATCGTCGCACAACAGCGTCGATAGTGGCACCACTACGATGATGCAAATCAGGTTTTATTTAAATACACGCCGTAACGTCCGTGATAGTTAATTACCTTTCAGAGTGGACGATACTCAAAAACACATGTAAGGCGACAAAGACGCCAGTATCGACACCTTACTGAATTTGAATGTGGTCTTGTAATAGGGCTACGGCAAGCTGGATGTTCCTTTTGCGATATGGCAGAAAGACATGGGGGAGGGGGAATGTAGCCACTATAGACGATCGCTGGCAGCCGTGGTCACGAGAATGCACGATCGCAAGAAGACGGGGCTCCGGACGGCCGCCTGGCATTATCAAGAGGGAAGACCAGTGTGTTTGGCGTGTGGCCCTGTCACATCGTACCAGATGTGCAGCAGCTGTTTCGAGCAGCGTTGGCGTCACAGTGACACAACGAACTGTTACATATCGTTTCCTTCAAAGAAAATTCCGAGCGAGATGCCAGTTGTGTCAAGCAGTATCTCATAGAGGACAGGGTGAAGGTCAGTTATGTTTTCTGATGACAGCTGATTCTGCCTCAGTGCCAGTAATGGCAGTATGTTGGTTAAAGAGATGCCTGTCTGCGTGTGTCCGCGTGCCAAACACACTGGATTTAAACCAGTCAAGAACATATGGGTCATCATCGGACAACACCACTGGCACCCACAAACAACATTAACCGACCATGTATTGGCTGATCAAGTGCAACAGTCACAGACCTCCTTTCCACAAACTGACTTCAGGCACCTGTACAACACAACGCATGAACGTTTGCATGCCCTGCACTCAACATTCTGGCAGTTACACCGGTTAGTAATGTACCAGCATTTCAAATTTTCTGTGGCTTATCTGGAGCTTACGTTAACCTGCGACCTTACAATGTTCATCACTTAAGCATTCTACCAAGAAAAAGGTAATCCCTGAATTTTATTACTCTACCGCGACTATTTTTTTGTTGTGCCTTTTTTTCCGTCGTATATGTTTGCACGGGAGTTGGCTAAAATTCCACACATCTACAGCAATGAAAAATATACAGATACGCTGCATGTCTACGGCATCTGCGATGGCAGTGTTCATAGTGCTGTCGGAGAATAACTTCGTCATTTTTTGTCGTGTCGACTTTCTGATCTTACAGGATTTACCAGAGTTATTAAGTCACTGCTTGAAACAGGTACTTTTGCGAGTTCACGGCTTCCTTGTGCACATGTAGTTCAGCAACCTGTGCAGGATCAGCAGCATACTGTTGATATGTTGCAGGAGAGTTCTACTACCAGCACACGGCGACTTACTCCAAGCGTCAGTGACTCACGAACAGATTTAGGGCGAGCATTACATGCGGATACCTTGTACCTGTTTCACACACATAAAATACTACACGAACTTTACTTTGCCTCTGGTTTAATTACGTCGTTATTTGCTTTCATTATTACTATGCACTAATGACGCCACGTTTAGACTGAGCGGAATCGACAACACTCATAATCATCATCGATGATCACAGGAAAATCCACACGCAACAATGGAAACACATTTCAAGTTCGATTATCTATCAATAATTGGTGTGGTATCATCGGTAACATATTGACAGGTCATCTCATTTTGTAGCAGTGTTTGACGAGATACAATTACATGCATTTTTTTTGTAAAGTTCGTTTGCTCAACATCACGACGACGTTTCTTCGGCTATGCGTGCAGCAATGTTCTTCAAGCACGACGGAGCCCCTTCACTTTTAACCAGACGAGTGAACGTATCACCCGCACTTACCCTAGTCGCAATGCGGGTCATGGTGGTACCAATAACTAGCTACCAAGATCTCCAGAGCCCGTGCTACTGCAATTTGATTAAATGCTGGATGAAGTCTGATGTGTGCAAACGAAAGGTGAATACGCGAAAATAATTGCTTCGTCGCATCATGGACGCTGCTGTCCTCATTACGAAAGTGCAGAGGCACCAGCAAATAAACCTACTCAAGGGATAAAGTTCGATTTTAACGGCTTTGAGGATGGTTCAGTGTAGAGCAAAATAAGAGACACATGGCCTTTAGGGGGGAGGATGGGTTAAACACCTTGAGAAAAACTGACTGTAATACATCTGAATGAACACTGTTGAAACGGTAACAGACATAAAAGAACATCAAATAGAAGTTCTACGGTTTTCAATGTACGTTACAACGGTGCACCCCGATTTGCCGAAAAAGCGATTAGTTTCGTACTCCACCCCCCCCCCCCACCCCTATTTCGTATTTGTTTTAGACGTTTTCCATTAGGCAAAACGTCTAATATCGTTAATAGAAATTCAGTCATATATGATGAAGTGGTATTTGTAAGGGGTCCGTAGGCCCTTACTATAACTTTGCACTCGGCACAGGTCGATAGGGCGAACAATCGATTGTGACGTGTTGCGAGAGCGAGTATCTAGAGGCGCCAGAGTGTTTGGCGGGAATGGTGTGTGTGTGGAGGCCATTATTGAAATACAGGGTTTTTAACCGAGGTGGGTGTCACCATCGACATGGTTAGACCCCTAAATAATAAATAAATACCGGAAAAGTGATGAAGTATCTTTATAAAAGTGACAGTGACGTTACTAGTGCCGATATTTAGTTTCGCGTCTACCGCGTCGGCCTAACCTTGGATTGCAGTGTTGGATGCAGTGATGGATTAGCGTGTGACGATAATGGCAAATGAAGAAAGCCTGTGCTGAGATTAGCCGTAATTAGATATGTATGACGAAGGCAGTGGCTGTCTCCTTTTTGTGTTTTGAGAAGAATATAAGTTCGTAATTAGTGAAACTGTGTTGGTGTTCCTTATTACCATAGATTTAGTATTACAGTATTGAACGAGGCGAACTGGAAAGTAACAACTTCCGCAGCAGTCAATTCCGATTACTAACCCATTAGGTTCACGGTCATGTTAATAATAAATATTAGGCTGCAACTGGATCAGATAAGGTCGGGATAAAAACGCTGTTGTTACATATTCCAAAAATACATTTGTCAGAAGTGAGCTAGAAATACCAGTGTATCGCTGTACGCACACCCGATATGGGTCCACTTCAAAGACAGGTGCCATGATGGGTTCTTTTAACAAGTCTATCCCAGGTAAATACATACTCTATTTTTCTGTATATTTTAGTTCTGAACACATTTTTAAAATTTTATGAAATATAAAATGTCTTACCTTATACTTGTGTTTTTTTACACTTGGTGCACGTTTTTGTTTTCAGGTTGTAACCTTCACAGATTTTATATTTCAACCTGTTTGTATGTTACTAATGTAACTTTACTGTAAATACAGTATGTACAGTAATGAGGAAGCGCAGAATTTTTCGACTCACAGACTGTACCTCGATTTTTAGCACCAAGTACAACAAACAGTTGTAATATCACTTCATGATATGTGGTTGAAAATGGTATTAATGATGCAATACGTTTTACTATTAGTCATATGTTTAAATAAGAAGCAAAATAGTGGGGAAGTGGGGATTCCGAAAAAAATTACCTTTTTCTACAAACCTGGGTGCACCTTTATGACGACATTTAAAACCAGAGAACATTTATTAGAAGTTCCTTTACATCTGTTACCGTTTGAATGACTTTCATTAGGAAATATTAAACTCAATATTTTCAAGACTGTGTTTCATCCTTTTAACTGTGATACGGGCACCTATGAAGAAACGATATATCTCTCTCATTTTACTCTACGCTGCAACATATTCAAAGCCGATTAAAATCTAAGTGTATGCCTTGGGTAGGTTTATTTGTGAGATAAGCAACATCTGTCGTCCCAAGAGTACATAAATGCACTGAAGATGACGATGGTGATTTTCGAGGATTTTTGTGAAACATCTGATTTCTAGTCAGACGCCTTAACCACTCGACCACGACTGCTCGTAACTGAAGTTTCCCTCGAAACGAGAAAAATCCAACCGGTATGCGTCTGTGCAGAATGCTGACAGGAAACGAAATCCGTGCACTGATTACGGTAGGGCTACCATCGCTACGAGACAAGCCATTACGGAAGCGTTAAAATCTTTGCCCGGACGGGGACTCAAAGCCGGCACCCTTAGGTTAAAGGCCTAATGCTCTACCGACTGCCGTGTACCATAATGTGTAGAGGCGAACGCCTTAAAAGTACATATTTTTCAATCGATGCTCTGCACAACGCATTTTGTAAGGTTTAATAACTTTTATACATGTGGCCTTGTGTCAACCTGTTTTTAACTATACAGAAAATAAGTAACTGTGTACATTAAATATGTTCTACCTCAGAAGTCATTCGGAATAGTGCTTATGTCCATATGAAACGTATTGCTTCAAATAATATCCATGAATACTGGCCTTTCCTCCTGGGCCACCCTGTCTAGCTCTCACACGTGGCGCCGCCGTCGACACGGAAGCTATCTGGCCCTGGTCCTCTCCCCCCCCCCCCCCCCCCGCCCTCTGATCGCACGCCGGCCATCAGCTGCCCTCCGCCGCCGCCGCCGCCGCCCCCTGCTTGCCCGCGCTGGTCACGTAGCGGCGGCAGCGCCGGGCGCCAGTTTGAGGTGGCAGGCGGCGTGACGCGCATGCCGAGCCCCACCCCCTGCCCCTACCCTACTTGTTGACACCGCTTCACAGAGCCGGCCAGCTCTCGGTGGCTTAGCCATCAGCGCCAGTAGCCGCGCTGCCCACGCGCAGCCTTTCGCCTCCTCGCTGGGCACTGGAGAGATCCAGGGAAAACTTCTTCGTCAGCAGAGCCAGCTATCAGTGCGCGATTCGGACCTCGTCCCCCTTCTTGCAGCACGTCGATTCCATTTCATTTCAGTAATTGACTAAATTATTTCTCTCAAGGGAAACAGCAGCTAATCGAAAGACTGGGTACTAAAACCAGAATGCGACACTTTTTTAACCGGATTATATTAAATAGGAAATTGTAACTCCGCAGTACACAAGTTCATAAATTACAAACTCGTATATTCATAAGCCTGTTCGGAAATGAGGCAATGAGCTCTGAATTTAATCCAAATAAAAATGCATAGGACAACGCAATATGACTCTGAAAGAGTGGAAGTGCTCAGTATTCGCTAAATAAGGGAAAAGGCAATAATTACGAGGGGTGCTGAGTGAGTAATATCGTACATTTTTACTCTAAAAGTAGTGGTGAAAAGCATGCCGGCCGCGGTGGTCTAGCGGTTCTAGGCGCTCAGTCCGGAGCCGCGCCACTGCTACGGTCGCAGGTTCGAATCCTGCCTCGGGCATGGATGTGTGTAATGTCCTTAGGTTAGTTAGGTTTAAGTAGTTCTAAGTTCTAGGGGACTGATGACCATAGATGTTAAGTCCCATAGTGCTCAGAGCCATTGGAACCATTGGTCAAAAGCATCATATTATTCCCAATTCTTGTGGCAACAACACCCACCCCGTTTTCCAACAAAATCTCCGTTGAGTGCGACGGCCTCACGCCTCACCAGGATGGCCTGTATCTCCACATGGTACCACTCTAGTGGTCGACAAGGGAACCAACGTACTGCTGCATCTGTAACCTCCGTCATCACCGAGCGAGGTGGCGCAGTGGTTAGACACTGGACTCGCATTCGGAAGGACAACGGTTCAATCCCGCGTTCGGCCATCCTGATTTAGGTTTTCCGTGATTTCCCTAAATCGCTCCAGGCAAATGCCGGAATGGTTCCTTTCAAAGGGCATGGCCGACTTCCTTCCCCGTCCTTCCCTAATCCGATGATACCGATGACCTCGCTGTCTGGTCTCCTTCTCCGAAACCAACCAACCAACCTCCCCATCATCTACGTACTGCTTCACGCGCAGTGCAGCCTGCATTGGACCAAACAGATAGAAGCCGGAATGTGCGAGATCCTGGTTGTAGGATGAATGCGAAAGAAAAGTCCTATGACGTTTTGTGAGCTCCTCTCGGGTGCGAAGACTCGTGCGTTGTCATGGACAAAGGGATGTTGATTTAGATTTTTGTGGCGACGAACCCACTGAAGGGTAGCACAATACGTTTCATTGATGATTACTACACGATGAGCGAGTATTTGTCTTGTCTTGGGGTCTTCAGTCTGATGACTGGTCTGATGTAGCTCTCCATGTTACCCTATCGTGTGCAAGGCTCTTCATCTTCGAGCACCTACCGCAACCTGCAACCTTTTGGTCCGCATACAGCATTCGTCACTTGGTCTCCCTCTACTGCTTTTACCCCCCCCCCCCCCCCCCCCCCACACTCACACACTTCCTCCCAATACTAAATTGGTGATCTCTTGCTGTTTCAGAATGTGTCCTACCAAAAGATCCCTTGCTCGAGTAAGGTTGTGCCACAAATTCCTTTGTTCTCAGTTCCATTCACTACCTCCCCATTAGCTATGTGATCTACCCATCTAATCTTCAGCATTCTTCTGAAGCACAATATTTCAAAAGCTCTTCTTGCTTAAACTGTTTATACTCCATGTTTAACTACCATGCATAGGTACACTCCACACAAATACTTTCAGAAGCGATACTTACATCTAATTTTTCTTCTTCAGAAATACATTTCTTCCCATTGACAGTCTACATTTCACATCCTCTCTACCTCAGCCATCGTCAGTTATTTTATTGCCCAAATAGAGAAACTCATCTCTTTATATAGCTGCTTCTTTTTTCTATGAAGGCATCTTTAATTTTCCTTTAGGCAGTATCTATTCTTCCCCTAGCGATATTTGCTTCTAGATCCTTACATTGATCCTCTGTATACCTGCTTAGGTATTTTTCGATTTTTGTACTCCCTTTCGCCTGCTTCATTTACTGCTGTCTTATGTTTTCTCCTTTCATCAATTAAACTCTTTATCTCTTGTGTTAGCCAAGGATTTCTGTTAAACCTCGTCTACTTTATCCTCTGCTGCCTTCACTATTTCATTTCTGAAAGCTATCCGTTCTTCTTCTACCGTATTCCTTTTGACTGTTCTTGTCAATCGTTCCCTAATCCTCCATCTGCTACTTTCAGGAGCGTCTGGTTCCTTCAGTTTATCCAGGTCCTATCTCATTAATTTCCTACATAGTTTCCACTCATTCTATTTCAATTTACAGTTCATAACCGATACATTGTGGTCAGAGTCCACATCTGCCCCTTGAAATATCTTACAATTTTAAATCTGGTTCCGAAATCTCTGTCTTACTATTATATAATCAATCTGAAATCTTCCTCCAGGACAATTCCACACACAAAGACTTCTTTCACGATTTTTAAAACAAGTATTAACGATTATTAAATTGAGCTCTGAACAGCATTCTGCCAGGCAGCTTTCTATTTCATTCCTTTCCAACAGCCCATATTAACCTACTATTTTTCCTTCTCTCCCTTCTCCTATTAAATTTTCGTCTCCTATAACTAACTGAATAATTTCTTTTTCTCATCATACGTTTCTTCAGTCTCTTTATCATCTGCGGTGCTAGTTGGCATATAAACTGTCGTGGTGGATGCGGGCTTCCCGTCCGTCTTGGTAACAATAATGCTTTCACTATGCTGTTAATACTAGCTTATTTGTGTTCCTATTTTTTTACTCATTAAGCCTAATCCTGCATTATCCCTATCTCATTTTGTATTTATAATCCTGTATTCACTTGACCATAACTTGTATCCTGCTCTCATCGAACGTCCCACTACATTTAATTTTAACCTATCCATTTCAATTTTAAAATTTACTCACCTAATTGCCCCCTTAAGGTATCTGACATTCCACACTCCGATCTGTAGAACGCATGTTCTTTCTCCCGATAGACATCCTCCAGAGTAGTCCCCATCTGGAGATCCCAATGGGGCATTATTTTACCTCTGGAATATTTTATCCAAGAGGATGTCATCATCATTTAACCATACAGTAGAGCTACATTCCCTCGGGAAAATTTACAGCTGTACTTTCCCTTGCTTTCAGCCGTTCGCAATACCGTATCAGCCAAGTCGTTTCGATTGATGTACAGTCAATCATCCATCTGTAACAACTGAAAAGGCTGCTGCCCACCTTCAGGAACCACACGTTTGTCTGACTTCCCAATAGCTACCTCTCCGTTGCGGTTGCACCTACAGTACGGCTATCTCTATCACAGAGGCACACAAGCCTGCCCACCAGCGACAAGGGACGTGGTTCATGGAGGATGGATATCAAACAGAATAACATCTTCAGAATCCCCGAACACGGTTGCCATGACTTTACCAAATGACTGTGCGCCTTTAATTTTTTTTTTTTTTCGGAGGATAGATGAAGTGGCTCATTTCATGGATTGCTTGGGTTCGAAGTGATGAACCCATGTTTCCTCGACGACGTTAAACAAAAAATTGTGACCCTCTCCCTTGTAACGCGCAAGCAATTTCGCACAGATGGTCTCTCGTCGTTCTTCATGGTCGTCTGTTAGGCGCTGAGGAGCCAGCAGGTGCATAGGTTTGAACATCCCAACAGGTGGACGAGTGTGTCAACACCACTAACAGAGACGTCCAGTTTATCAGTCAGGTGGTTGGTTGTGATCCGTCCATTACACTGCAGGAGTTACGCGTGTATGCAATCCTCCAGCATGTCGGAGATCGGACAGGTTTGTGCGACCCTGTTGCGATGATGACAGACAGTTCGCCCAACGACTCACTGCGCCTTGCTTCACTTCCAAGTCTCCGTAGACATTCTGCAAGCGTATATGAATATCTCCAATGTCCTGGTTCTCTGGGGTATTATTCCACGATGTCCCACAACAAATTCCAGCTCTTCTCAACCGAAACTGGCAGAGAAATAATTGTCTTTTATTACTTATAGAGCGTCCCTCGTACGAAATCAATACCATCATTCCACTGTGGACTACTCCTCTGAGTAGCTAATCATTGAATGTAAAATAAAAAAGTCATCAGTGTCACCAATGTCTTGAAAGGGTTTCAGTTTCCAAAAAAGTTAATACGTTTAATATAGACGTGTGTAGAGAATCTCCCATTGCTGAGTAAAGATCAGCAGAAGAATGTCACAGCATTTTCAAGTCAGACAGATAAGGAGATGATTAATCTCCAAAACAATTTCATTTAATTTTAGAAAAGGCAGACAGAGGAAACAGATAATTGTCTTATGCAATGCCGCAACCAACAAGTTCTTTATGGGTACTACTTGCAGTATCCAACGCTTAGTGAAAATCCAAAACGTGTGCTGGCGCAAATAAAAATACATGTGAAGAAAGACAGTTGCTTTTTTTCTGAAGACAGTGTAATCCACAGCCACAGATCAGATCAACCAATAATATTCACATATTGTATTTTGCAAACATTAAACCTAGCTTGATGAAGTTTGGGTCATAGTAACAGGGCAACAGGATATCTGGGCCAATTGTTAGTGTGGGTTGCACACATTTAGGGGCTACATTGCTTGATTTATAATCCTCTTCGCCTCTCCTTAATTTATTGGTGGACTAGGTGGTTTATGAACCACTGAGGGTTGATTTAGACCTCCTGCAGACAACCTGTCCTTCTGAGAAACAACCAACCCTTCCCCTCCCCTTCCTCCTCCCTATCCCAATGGCAAACGCCTCGCTAGTATAAGCGCTCTTTTGATATCAAATTAACTGATTAATTAATTAAATCTAAAAGTTAATTAATAATTCCTCCTCTGGGAAATCGCCCAGCGCTCCCCTCCCATCCCCTTCTCCCACTCACTTCCCCCATCTGTAAACTGGTAGGAAAAGTAGCCAGTCTGTGCTGGAGAGGAAGGATCTCATGATACGAAATTGAAGTCAATGTCAATTACATAGCCGACAATATAATGTTTAATTATAGAATTCAATTTTCAGAGGTTGGATCACTCTTTTTGGTGGGAAAAGATTACATCCAGCAATTACATGACCTAATTAGGTAATTACACTGCTGCAGTTCGCAGGTATTGTCTTGTTGGAAGAAATTCGCGTATGTGCTCACTTTGGCATGCAGGGATCGACTGAGCTGGAGCACAATGTCACCACCAGAGAATGTCCCACCTATCGCCACCTCCCACCCCACACCTCTCAGAAAAAATTGGTTGGAAACATCACTGAGTTGCTGGATTGGAAAGATTGCACTCCAGGAAATTCAATTACATTGCAAAAGATGTACTGTTCCTGTATAAAATTCAGTTTGGAGGCGTTGGATCTCTCTTATTTGGTGGGAAACCCTTATCAGTCTCTGCTGTTTCAGAAGGTGCAGGTGTTGTAAAATGCAACGAAAAGAAATAATTAAATACGTTTTTCCGATCGTGCAAGCGTAACCGACTTCAAACACTCACCACTCATAATTACACTGTCACAGACCGAGATAAACGTACCTCGCGAAAAAACACTGCCGATCACGTGGCTGACTGCTGGGCCAAACGCACTGCACTGCGCATGCCAACAGCCACGGACCGCTGTACCTGTGAGACGAAGTAATCCTCTGCAAACAAACCATCAGCAAACGGCATCCATTTGAAATTTGATACCAGACTGACTTCCAGCCTTTCTCTCTTCCTCTCTCCATCTCAGGTAGTTGTTTCCTGTCTGTGTGAACCAGTGTATTCTATCACATGCAGACCAAGAAACCGCCCGCTACTTCAACATTCCACGCCCCTCCACTATCCTCCTCACCATTCATGCAGACGTGGCGTTCGTAGTCGGTACATTTCTTTGTTCTCATGTTTACACTTCTATGGGAACCTATAGCAGATGGAACAACGACATTTGAGAATAAGTAGGTAGCATCTGCCGTGTGCCACACTAACCTCCCTTTGCCCTGAACAAAGTAATGGATACCTGGTAAACCAACAGCCGTGGTTGTCTTGGAAATATTATTTCACTCTGTCAGATTGATTGACCGGATTAATTAAACCAATACCCTTTCTGTGCGGCCAGGTTTCCCTTGCATCATATCCGTGGAAAATATGTCTGGTATACTTCGCAGAATTCAATCCCACTAGTTCTTGGTTTCCAATCCCTATTTTCCCCCCTTCTGAATCTTTTACACTAGCCTCCTATTGATGGATACTGGCAGAGTTAGGTCGTTTGGTTGGAAGTCCATTACATTGGAGGTAGCTGAAAATTTCAAATTACAGCTCAGTTGCACTATGTCCTCGAACAACTTGCAGAAGGATCTGGATAGATGCATTCATTTAATAGCACTATCGAAAACAATAAATCAGTCATTCGGATATTTGACGTTGCGGTTGGGTTTTTGAAGCACTACCGAATCCCTTAGTTGGTTCTGTTTGCAACTTAGGGAGCAAATGGAAGGTTACCTACTTAGTGACAGGATAGGGACAACAACAAACACCACTGCAGGACCGAGCGCATTGTGATGCATTGGGACACCCGAGAGGACCCGTCATTCATGAAGGGTGCCCAGGATTACTTTAGTGGTTGGAATTCTGATCTTATCAGTGCGTCCAGCGCCAATACACGCCATATTGAATCTTCTCAAATGTCCATAAAAAAATCAGAGAACAAGCACAGCACAGAGTCATGAAGGCTAACCAACACATATTGAGAATTAGTTCACCATTCACCGGAACTGAGGGCGCCGCGAAGACAAACGCCAGGACTTGTGTCCGCGGCTGTGGCCAGGGACCGACTAGCCGACAAGGCGTACCTTTTCTTTGTACCCGCCGCTAGCGACAGTGTTATGCCACAAATGTCAATTCACTACGGCCAATGTGTACACCCAAAACGCACCCAGCATGCCAAACAGTGTCCTAGGAAACCAGTCGTATATTTATCGCTGTAACTGCATTTAAATATTACGATTGCATCCGGAATCTGGTGACATTCGACGTTGAGCGATGTATCGGAAATCCCTCCGCTGTGTCTGGAGCGAATCTCACTTTGAAATATCAATAACTATATCCTCCTTACGTCTGCTCATAATTTTCCACGTAAAATCTTACAGCTGTCGACGTGTTGAAACCGTAATTTTCCCATGTAAAATCCATACCTCCTTTACGGTGGATATATTTTCTTTCCACATATCGAAACACTGACCACAGTAACTTTCCACTATAACACATACTTTATAAACCTGTGGATCACAGCGATCTATTACACATCCCCTACTAACTACAACACTTCGCCAATAACTGAATACTGGTAACATTAAGCATTATTTAGCGAAAATTTGTTTTTCGTGTTAATGGTACCAGTTTGTCTTAGGAAGAGAGCCGTAATTGTATTATAAGCCATCAGCTTGACCAGCTATTAAGAACACGATCGCAACGACCACGTTACTGTCACTCTGCAGAAAGAGCAGTCTTGATTCTATAGGCATACACAAGTAGTGCTAACGGTATCCATGTTAAAAACTATACAAGCTTTATAAATGCAGGTATGGTCTTGCTTCCGACTGAAGTGGCGATCCACACAAGTACCACGATATCGAATATAGACGATGGTCTCAGGATGTGTACTAACCGACGGAAAGTGCGGTTGCACGTCACCAATAGTGTAAGCTCTTAATAAATTCACCCTTCTTACCGAATTTAGAAAGTTATTCGGGTAAATAATGTGGTATTGAGCCGGTATTTGCAACTCTTCATGCTGCTGCTAGATACTGTCCACGCTAACAGAAAATAATTCAAACGCACTCCATCTCGATACGATATGGACAACGTAAAGGAGGTTCTGCGATATATTCATGGCCAAACGAAGCCTTCACCTGCAACACGAGGTAGTAGAAAATACCGAATGAGTAGTTGCGGTGGTGTTCCTTACGGAGAAAATTAGGAAGACTTGACATGATATGCTACTGCATTGCATTGCGTTCCAGACTACGAACAGGTACTGCAGTCTGTAGGGGATCTGATTTCCAGATCTATAGTGTTATGCTATTAATGTGACAGAACCATTCCTGCCACATTATCTCACCCCGTTTCTCCATGGGATGTAGAAGGTGGCAGATACAGCACTATCGGACTTCCTCTCGGTTCCAACTTGAATTTGACCGATCACATGTACAAAGCTGCAGGGAGAGCGGGTCAGAGATTGAAGACCAGTTACAAGATGCAGAGAGACTGTCTAAAACCACACTGGAGTGTTGATGTGTGGGCTCCTTAGCAGATAGGTTCAAAAAAAGGAACTCGCCTCAGAATTTGAAAGTGCCACGAATATGATTCACCGGTGGGTGTAATCATTAGAATATGTCTCCACAGGATCCAAAGGAGAGTGTGATTGAATCGAGATACTTGATTCCAAATTGTAGACAGACTTCAAGCTAGCGTTGCATTTCTTAAGCGATTCCTCACAGAGCGTACCATCTACTCTATGTGATCATTCTCAATCAACCGTCATCCTACCTCGCCTATAATCCTATGGATATATTGCAGAACCTGTGTTACTCTGTCCACATGGTATCGAGATAGATTGCGTAAATACTGTTTGTTAGTAGAGGAAACACCTAGCAGCAGCATGATGGACTTGTAAATATCGACTTAATACTACAATCCTCAGCCGACACACTTTCTAAATTTGATGACAAGTGTGATTTTATTACGAGCTTACACGGCTGGTGATATGTGTCTGGACTTTCGCTCTGATAATACACGTCCTATGATCACCGTCTATATTCAATGTCATGGTATTTGTGTGGAAGACTGTTTCATTCAGAAGCAAAGCCATAACTGGGTTTGTAATGCATGTATAGTTTTTAACATCGATTTTGTTGCTGCTATATGTGGGTGCCTGTACAACCAAGGCCGTGTTTACGCAGGGTGACAGTAACATCATCATTGCGATCATGTTTTTAATAGCTGCTCGCTTATAAGACGATTACGTCTCTTTAAGACTCACTGGCACTACTTCCACGAAAAACAAATGAGACATGTCCATCCATCGCATATTTTCGCTAAATATTGTTTGGTGCCTCTGCCACTCAGTGTCGAAATGTTATACTTATTAGGGGATTTGTGAGAGATTCACAGTGATCTGCAAGCTTCTGAAATATGTGTTGGTGTGGGAAGTTACTGTGGTCAGTCTTCCAACATGGCCCTGCAGCCATAACGGAGGGGGGGGGGGGGGGGAAGGTGAAAGATTTTACATGGATAATTATTATGTCCAGTCATAAGAACGAGACAGGTATTGATGTTTCAATGTCAGATTCGTCCCAGCGCCACAGCAGTCAGTAGGAACTATTTCCGTTACTTCTGAGTGTCGAATGTCACCAGACTGAGGCTTCAATTGTAATATTTAATAGTAATTAAAGTGATAAATATGTTGCTGGTTTCATAGGAAGACACCATTTGTTACGAGAGACAAGTAGTGGATATAGCCAGTGGCCGGAACAAATTGGTATTTCTGGCTTAAGGTTGTTGCGAGTGGCAGATAGAAAGTAGAGTTCTGGCTGGCCAGCTAGTCAGTTCTTGCCCGCACCTGCAGGAACAAGTCCTGGCAGTGGCCTTTGAGGAGCCTTCCTGTTGTATGCTTAGAGAAATAATACTCTGTAAAAGTTGGGGAGCCGACATATTCTCGTGTGTTGAGTATTCTCCGATTTTTATTTAAAATTTAGAGCAGATTCATTGCGGCGAGTTTTGTCGCTTGAAATATTGAAAACATCCGAATTATAACCACTTCGGTCATCCCGGACACCCGCTATGACTGGACAGTCCTCTCTGGTGGCTCACTGGAGCTGCAGACTAAGCGGGATCACTGAACACTCGTCCACGGCCGCAACTGGCGATGTGCGGCATTTGGCCTGGGGCGCTGCGTGTGCAGTCAGGACGTGAGTGCACGGGCTGTGTGTTTCAGCGATCTCCGACATGTAGCAATGACAACCACTACTAGTAAAGTTTGAATTGTGGTTTAAGTATTAATGATTAAGTCTTCTCAATACATCACAGTGGTCTGTCTTGGAGTGGTATTTCTCGTTGTCTCTATCCTACCATTGAGTAGATCCCTCCTTCTCCTTACAAATGGAACAAAGGGAACCAACTTCGGAAATCTACAGTGCTTTAAAAACTCAATAGCAATGCTGAATTTTCGTTTGATAAATTTATGGTTTCTGATAGTGGTATTGCGAGCACGCATCTGTTTGGCCCTCCCACAAATTGTTAACGGACATACCTTGCAACGGAATTGAAATTCGAAGTTTTCAGCTACCTCCAGCATATTGAACTTCCAGCCTAATGGCCTAATTGCGCCCATATCCACCAGTAGGAGGCGAGGGGGGAAAATCCAGAAGTAGTACAAGTAGGGTTTGCAAAGTGGGTAGTTGTGCGATTGAATCCCGCCAAATAAACCAGTTCTAGTATTCACTAATAGGATGCAAGGGAAAACTGGCCACACAGAAAAGGTATTGATTTACACTACTGGCTATTAAAATTGCTACACCAAGAAGATATGCAGATGATAAACGGGTATTCATTGGACAAACATAGGTGACACACACAGTGGTTACGGTTGCTACAAGCCACACCACAAGTTGGGAACGGGGCCAAATTTCTAGTAGTCTACTGTGGAGTTGAGATTTTCACAAATTTTTTTTCTCATCTCACAGAAACTAGCAGTACGGCAATAAACAGCCTTTTAAAACGCCTCTAACGGCAATCAAGTAATTTATAGCAATACAACAGTTCAAATTTTTTTGAAAAACACCGAAGCTAGCAGTACAGCAATAAACTACCTTTTAAGACACGCCGCTAACGCCAATCAAAGTAATTTATAGCAATACAAAGATTTCAAAAATTTAAAGAACATTAGTAAACAGGCTACTAAAGTAAATACAGAACTTTGTTTATAAAGTACGGTGAGGAAGTGAAGCTACCAACACCACCATTAAAAATATTTAACAGGTCTCAGCAAACACACGATTAATGACAATAAAAGGAAGTTACAAACTTGGAGGAATTAAAAAAAAAAAATTAAACAAAAGTATCCTCGAATATCATTAGAACATAACAGATATGACGGACCCGTGTAAGGCGGGCCACAAATCACCCACTCAGGGATGCTCAGCCTAGACAGAATGCTGACCAATTTAAATACGCCCGTAAACACAATTGGCACTCTCAGGCTGGTCACTTCACCGACTTCTAGCCAGCGAAAACTTGTTATAAGATGGCTTAACTTGCTGACAGAATTAGAGCTAACCTCATGCAAGGAAACATTACACCACATCGTCATGAATGACGGACCACATGATCAACCAACAAGAAGCATGAAATTACTCTTTACCCGCGACATAATAGCGAAACAAACTGCCAAAACTACACCTCCCCAGAAAACCCGGTCACCGGAGGCCACAAAGCAGAAGAGACGCTGGTTACACATAATTATTACTTAATGGTTAAACCTTCCACGAACTTAACTTGCAATTATCCTCGAACAGGCAGTACACGATCTCCGATGGCAAGGATCCACAAATTCGACCGCGCACGCGTCGCCAGCGTACACAACACGCCACGGTCACGCGAATGCACGCTCTGTCACCGGAGTTCACGTCTTCTCTTCAACGTTGACTGATAGTGACCGCTCCTTCAGGTTAGGTGTCTCCTTTTGAACTCCAGTGTAGAAACGAAATATTTAAAGAAGCTTGTTAACGCCCCACCAAGGCGAAATGAACAGCAACTACTAGTGGGGTGATTCTGTATACAACCAACACGCGGGGAGCTCTTCCGTCAACTAGACAAGCTCGTTACACAAAACCGACATACATCACTTGGCGACTCTGTAAAACCGACCACACCTGCTTCACGCTGGAGAGCCACACTTTGCCCTCCCGTGTCTACCGCACTCTCTGCGCGCCACGCCCCTACTTTCGCACCACCACACGAGGTTACAACCGGTCAAAGATCTCATTTCCTCAATAGCAGTTTCCCGGAAGCAAAAACGCAGATATCGATAGCAGAGGGAAAAGACAACCAAGCAGCCACTTAATGACAGACAACATATCAAACAAACATGTCAGGGGAGGAAAAGGAAAACCAAAGCAATCTAAACACAAGGTGTAGCACGAGTCGATACACGGCTCAGTAGTATACTAGAATTGAATTTGATTACATTTTCACGCAATTTGGGTGCATATATCCTGAGAAATCAGTACCCAGAACAACCACCTCTGGCCGTAATAACGGCCTTGATACGCCTGGGCATTGAGTCAAACAGAGCTTGGATGGCGTGTAAAGGTACAGCTGCCGATGAAGCTTCAACACGATACCACAATTCATCAACAGTAGTGAATGGGGTATTGTGATGAGCCAGTTGCTTGGCCACCATCGACCACACGTTTTCTATTGGTGAGAGATCCTGAGAATGTGCTGGCCAGGGCAGCACTCGAACATTTTCTGTATCCAGAAAGGCCTGTACAGGACCTGCAACATGTGGTCGTGCATTATCCTGTTGACATGTAGGGTTTCGCAGGGACCGTATGAAGGGTAGAGCCACGGGTCGTAACACATCTGAAATTTAACGTCGACTGTTCAAAGTGCCGTCAATGCAAACAAGAGGTGACCGAGAAGCGTAACCAATGGCACCCCATACCTTCACCTCGGGTGATACGCCAGTATGGCGATGACGAATACACGCTTCCAATGTGCCTTCACTGCGACATCGCCAAACACGGATGCGACCATCATGATGCTGAAAACAGAACCTGGATTCACCCGAAAAAATGACTTTTTGCCATTCGTGCACCCAGATTCGTCATGGAGTACACCATCACAGGCACTCCTGTCTGTGATGCAGCATCAAGGGTAACCGCAGCCATGGTCTCCAACCTGATAGTCCTTGCTGCTGCAAACGTCGTCGAACTGTTCGTGCAGTTGGTTTTCGTCTTGCAAACGTCCCCATCTGTTGACTCAGGGATCGAGACGTGGCTGCACGATCCGCAACAGCCATGCCGATAACATGCCTGTAATGTCGACTGCTAGTGATCGATGCCATTGGGATCCAGCACGGCGTTCCGTATTACCCTCCTGAACCCTTCCATATTCTTCTAACAGTCATTGGATCTGGACCAACGCGATCAGCAATGTCGCGATACGATAAACCGCAATTGCGGTCGGCTACAATCCGACCTTTATCAAAGTTGGAAACGTGATGGTACGCATTTCTCCTCCTTACACGTGGCATCACAACAACGTTTCACCAGGCAACGCCGGTCAACTGCTGTTTGTGTATGAGAAATCGGTTGGAAACTTTCCTCATGAAAGCACGTTGTAGGTGTCACCACCGGCGCCAAACTTGTGTGAATGCTCTGATAAGCTAATCATTTGTATATCACAGCATCTTCTTCCTGTCGGTTAGATTTCGCGTCTGTAGCACGCCATCTTCGTGGTGTAGCAATTTTAATGGCCGGTAGTGTAATTAATCCGTCAATCAGTCTGATAGAGTGAGGGAATATTTCCAAGACATCCAAAGTTGGGGTTTTTCCAGGTATCCATTACTTTGTTTTGGACAAAACGGGGGTTAGTGTGACACACAGCAGACGCTACTTACTTCTTCTGGAATGTCTTTGTACTATCCGCTACAGGTTTTCATAGCGGTAGAAGTGTGAGAACAGCGGGATGTACTGACTATGAACGCCAGATCTGCATGAATGGCGAAGGGGACAGTGGATGGGGAGGGAAGCGCGGAGGGGTGGGGGGAGGTTGGCTTAGGGGCATCTGGGTCTGTGTGTGATTACATACATTGGTTCACACCAATAGGATGCAACCACTGAGAGAGAAAGAGAAAGAGGGAGAGAGAGACGCAGAGAGAAAGATCTGGTATCAAACTACTTGAAGGTGTGTTAGTGGAGGATTAGCACACTCGTGCAGTTGCAGCTTTCCATGACCTGTCGTGTGCATGGCGCGATGCAACTGACCTGGAAGTCACCAACTTCATCAGGAGTCTTTTTACGCACAATACGTTTACTGCGATCCGTGACAGTGTAATTACGTGTGATAAGTGTTTCACGATCGCATTCCTTGCGCAATCGGATAAAAAGCAATCTATTTAATTTCTTACTTTCGTTGTATTTTACACGAACTGCATCTTCTGAAACAGAGGAGACTGATGAGCGTTTCCACCAGATAAAAGAGAGATCCAGACCATACAAACGGAATTTTGCAAATAAGCGGTATATCCTTTGCTATGTAATTAAATTTCCTGTGGTGATAGCCATTGAGCCCAGCAGCTCAGAGATTTTCCCATCAATTCTTTCTAGGAGGGCCGTGGGGGAGGGGGTGATGGATGGGGCATCCTCTTGCACTGTGCACTAGCTCAGTATATTCCTGCATATCAAGGTGTGTGTACAGATGAATTTTTTCCAACAAGACCACGCCTTCAATCTCCAACCATGTAATACCACTGAAGCTCCAAATAAAATGGTATAGGGATGTGAATTCAAATGCAGGAATATGTAAACAGACACAATACGGCATTGCCGTTGGCAAAACCTATATAAGACAATAAGTGTCTGGTGAAGTTGTTAGGTCTGTTACAGCTGCTAGAATGGTAGGATATCAGAATGGAAATGAGTTACAGTCAGTGCATGAACGATAGGACACAGAAGTTCCGAGGTAGTGATAAAGTTGGGATTTTCCCAAACAGCCATTCCACAAGTGTACCATATCAGGAACCACTAAAACATCAAATGTCTGACAACCCTGTGGTTGAAAAAATGTCCTTCAAGAACGTGGCCATCGATGGCTGAAGAGAATCGTTCTATGTGAAAGAAGTCCAACCTTTCCGTAAATTGCTGCAGATTTCAGTGCTGGGCCATCAACAAAGGTCAGCATGTCAATCATTTAATGAAACATCACCGATATCGGTTCACAGAGCCTGAAGGCCCACTCATGTATCATTGACAACTGAATAACACAAAGCTTTACTCGTTGCCTGAGCCCATCAATACTGACATTGGACTGATGACAACTGGAAACATGTTGCTTGGCTGGACGTGTCTCATTTCAAATTTTATCGAGCAGATGAATGTGTATAGGTATGGAGACAACCTCATGAATCCATGGACCCTGCATGTTAGTGTGGACTATTCAAGCTGGCAGAGGCTGTGTAATTGTGTGGAGTGTGTGTAGTTGGCTTGATATGGAACCACTGATTTCTCTAGATATGACAAGTGAGATGTAAGCATTCTGCCTGATTACCTGCATCCTTTCATGTCACTTGTGCATTACGGCAGGATAGGACAATACGAGCAGGACAATACGACACTCCACAAGTTCAGAATTGCTATAGAGTGGCTCCAGGAACACTCTAAACACTTCCGCTGGCCACCAAACTCACCAGACATGAGCATTATTGAGCTTATCTGGGATGCCTTGCAATGTGCTGTTCAAAAGAGATATCCACCCCCATGTCCTCTTACAAATTAATGGACAGCCCTGCAGGATTCGTGGTGCCAATTCCAAAAAAATGGTTCAAATGGCTCTGAGCACTATGGGACTTAACATCTGTGGTCATCAGTCCCCTAGAACTTACAACTACTTAAACCTAACTAACCTAAGGACATGACACACATTCATTCCCAAGGCAAGATTCGAACCTGCGACCGTAGCGGTCACGCGGTTCCAGACTGAAGCGCCTAGAACCGCACGGCCACACCGGCCGGCGTGCCACTTCCCTCCAGCACTGCTTCAGACATCAGTTGATTTCGTGCCATGTCATTTTGTGGCACTTCTGCATGCTTGTGGGAGGCCCAACACGATATTAGGCAGGTGTACCAGTTTCTTCGGCTCTTCAGTGCACGTAAGTAAGACATGTAGTTGTCAGATGCAAGATTTTACCACCAAATAAAGATATCCAACCCCTGAAAATTGAATTCTGTATATAAGCAGTATATTGTGTGTTATTTAATAGCCATTGGCTTCAATTTTGTATCATGAGATCCTTCTTCTCCAGTACAGACTGAGTCCTTATCCCACCAATTCTGGATTGTGGATGGAAGGGGATTGGAGAATATGCGATTTCCCAGGAGAGAAGGAATAATTAATTCTCTTCTCTAATTAATTAGTAAATTAATTTGATATAGAAGGTGTGGTTGTGTCAGCGAGGAATTTCCCTGATAGGTGGGGATGGAGGAGGGGCTGAGGCATTGGGAGGCTTCTCAGAAATCACAGATTATACCCAGGGGAACGTAAATCATCTCTCAGGGTTTCATAAGCAACTTAGCCAAACAATAGATTAAGGAGAGGGTCAGAGCATCATAAATAAATTAAGTTTGTCCCTGAATCTATGCTTAGCTCTGAATGTATGCAGCCCTCACTGTCAATGTGGTCCAGAGTCCCTGTTGCCCTAATAATGGTAATAATGCAATGAGCGGACTTCTGTATGCTGAAGATATTGCTGTAAGAAGTGACACCAAACAGCTCTTGCAGCCCAGTTACAAACAAATGAGGAGTATATTAGAACAAATAAACCCTCGGTCACAAATTTTAAGTCAAAATTGACCAGGTTTCGACGCTACTATGAGCGTCGTCTTCAGAATTAGACTAACTGTTCTAAAACATATTAGGTATATAATACATTAATAAAATTAAAGTTTGTACTGACTGGAAAAAGATGCAGTACTTACAAGTCACATACAAAAAAAAAGATCTAACCGGAAAGGCGACGTCATGAATAGTAAGTAAGATGGCGAGCCACTAAGGGCTGCTCGTACTGTGAACAAGGGTTGCAACAAGACTGAGGTGCCCACGTTAAAAAGTGTGGGCAAGTAAACATGGTGTTGCTACGAGCGCCATCTAGTAGCCGCGGAAACAACTAGGCTACTGTACATTCAAAATTAGACCCATGAAATTGTGATGCAGCTGATTCAGGCATAACGTACTAATAATAATAGCATTAAGTTACATATTTATCTGCTTTAAATAGAGATACATTTTGTAACGTAAAAAAGACGTTAGTTATGACATACAAGAAAACAGCAAAGATGTGACAGGAAAACAACATTTCGGTAAACTGCATGAGGAAATCCGAATCAAAGATCAAGTAATGGCTTTATAAAGTCGAAAAAGTTTTTATTTCGCAGCTGCAGCTGTTCGTTGAGATTGAGGCCATCATGACGAGAGAGGTTTGAAAATCTCCAATTCCTCTAAAACATCTAACCTACGCCCCTTTTTCTCGGTATGCAGAATATTGTTATCGCCTGTGGCTATAGGCATGTGTCCAGTAATTAAGAGATGATCGGCAAAGGATGAATTTAGGGGACTGGTGCCGTTCTTTCTCAAAAGATGTTCTTTATATCGGATGGTGAAAGCACGTCCAGTTTGCCCTATATAATAGGAGGAGCAGGTATCGCAGATGATCTCATAAACGCCAGAAATTTCTGTAGGGCAGCGAATGGATTTAAAATTATGAATGAGGTTTCTCTTTAGATTATTATTAGTAGAGAAGGCAACATTGCGGTAGTATTTGTTGCGAAGCATGCGCTGAATCTGATAGGAAATGGCTCCTATGAAAGGAATAGAAAATTTTTTTTTGTGTTAATTTCAGTGCATGAGGTGTTGAGCGTGGTAGTTCTTGCAGTCTTCTTTTTTAGGATATCGTCCACTACGTTAGGCGTGTATTCATTATTGACTGCTATGGTTTTAAGTAAATTAAACTCCTCATTAAACTGTTCTGTTGAAAGTAGTATAGAGGTGGCTCGGTGGACGGCAGAGTGAAAAAAGGCCATTTTTTGAGACTGTGGATGAAAAGAGGAAGCAGGCACGATTTGGTCAGTATACGTTTCTTTCCGAAAAATATTTAAAGTGATGTTATTGTCTTCTATTGTAAGCGTCAAGTCTAAATAATTTAATTGGCGGTTTTCGATTTTGAGTTCAACAGTGAAAGAAATTTTTTCATGGAGGTCGTTAAAAAGTTTAAATATATGATCAATTTTATCGGCGGGTCCGTTATAGATGACTAGAATATCATCAAAGTATCATTGGTAAAAAAGGATACCTAGTGAAACGGCTGAGACACGGTTAAACAGCTTTTTTTTCCCAAGGAATTGATAAATATGTCGGCAAGGATGCCGGCTAAAGGGTTGCCCATAGCGAGCCCATCAGACTGCTGGTACAGTTGTCAGTTGAATTCAAAGTAGTTGCTCTTGACAACGACATTAATGAGATTCATAAAATCGGTAATCTGTTCATCTGATAGATCTTTTTTAAATTGACGTAAATTTTCTTCCACAACGATGAGCGTCTAATGTACCGGGATATTGGTATAAAGATTTTTAATATGTAAGGAAAAGAGCTTGGTGTCTGAAATGCATAGTAAGTTTTTAATATTTTGGACCAAAACGTGGCTGTTAGGAACGGGATAATTATTTTTCGAAAACGAAAGATTGTTTCAAAGTTTCGTGTAGATATCGGGCCAAATCGTGATATGCGCAATTCATGCTATTGGAGAGTGGACGTATTCGATGATTAGGTTTATGAATTTTGAACTGGAACCGAAGTTTAGGGGGCTGAGGGTTCATATTGATGAGTAGTTTCGTTTGGAAAGATTTTATAAGAAATTTTGCTTTGTTAATGGCTGACATCACTTCTTTCTGTAATTTAGGAGTCGGATCATCATGCAGCTCCGATATGTTGTTTTCACTGAAGAAATTTTCAGTTTTAGAAATATACTCAGAAACATAAGCAATGACTAGACAACAACCTTTATCGAATTTAGTTATTAAAGCATTTGCTGTTTTAAGTTTATTATTAATGGAAGTTATTAAAATTCTGTCGTTATGCGTAGCATTAGACAGCGTAGCTGTATTTTTCTCTATCAAGCGGGTTACATCATACGGAATTCTGGCCTGAGAAGCATTATCTATCTTATTATAATAGAGACCGATTTTTAAATCAACAAGCATATTTTCCCTCACATTTCTGTCTGACAGGTTGGGCCTGACATTGTATTTTAGTCCTTTTGCTAAGAAGACTTTTCCATTCTGAGTAAAGATGATGTTAGTTTTATTTAAAATTCTTTCATGAAAGATGTGTCTGCTTTTTGGAAATGTATTCTGAGGGCATTTTTCATTAGAAAGCAAACAAAAAATATTGCTGAGCTTTTTCTCGTGTTTCTGCATTACACCTATTTTACAAATCTCTAGATGTTCGTTAATTTGTGTCCACATGTAGTCATATTGAAATTATAGTTAACACGATAAGTGTTTGTGATATTTATGTACAAATGGTATGCTTCTTCGTTAAGACGGTCTTTTTTAGCGTACAGCTCTTTTATCCTATTACAAATAATATTCTTAATGATAGGTCTAAAGGTTTTTGGATTTTTCTTACATACAGAAAAATTGATGTAGGCTTTTGTATAAGCCGGGACAAGTCCCCTTTTTTCACACTGCTTATTAAAATAGATAGCCATACTTGTATTAAAAAATTTTCTTTCTTAATTCTTTATATTTAGAAGCAGCCTTAGGTACCTGGGCAGGTAATAAACGTAAAACTTTTAACGTAGCTGCTAAGGTTCAGTGACCGTGTCACAATTATATTAGAACAAATAAGCCCTCGGTCACAAATATTAAGTCAATATTGACCAGGTTTCGACGCTACTTTGAGCGTCGCCTTCAGAATTAGACTAACTGTTCTAAAACATATTAGGTATATAATACATTAATAAAATTAAAGTTTGTACTGACTGGAAAAAGATGCAGTACTTACTACTCACATATTAAAAAAAAAAAAAGGTCTAAGCTGGAAAGGCGAGCCGCTAAGGGCTGCTCGTACTGTGAACAAGGGTTGCAACAAGTCTGAGGTGCCCACGGTGCAAAGTGTGGGCAAGTAAACATAGTGTTGCTACGAACGCCTTCTAGTAGCTGCAGAAACAACTAGGCTACTGTACATTCAAAATTAGACCCATGAAATTGTGATGCAGCTGATTCAGGCATAAAGTAAGCATTAATTATAACAGGATGAAGTTATATATTTATCTACTTTATATAGAGATACATTTTGTAACGTAAAAAAAGACGTTAGTTATGACATACAACAAAACAGCAAAGATGTGACAGGAAAACAACATTTCGGTAAACTGCATGAGGAAATCTGAATCAAAGATCAAGTAATGGCTTTATACAGTCGAAAAAGTTTTTATTTCGCAGCTGCAGATGTTCGTTGAGAATGAGGCCATCATGACGAGAGAGGTTTGAAAATCTCCAATTCCACTAAAACATCTAACCTACGCCTACCAGAGTTTAATTCTCCTAGTAACCCTATATTACTCTTACACTTTTACGTTAAGGGTACTAGATGAACAAAAACTGCTAGTCGTTAAAGAGAAGGATATTTAGGAAAAAATTGGATCCAGGAGGTATCCCCAGTCACAGGGGTGGATGGTATTAAAAACCCAGGAGGTATTGCATCTGTACTCGCATGTTTATATTGTCCAGAGGATGAAGAAAAGTAGGGTTATCTGGGCTGGACACCTAATTAAGATGGAAAAGGAAAGACTACGGCGATTAGCATTCTCATGATCCGTCGAGAGCAGAAGGGTAGACGAAGGCCACGGACAGAATGGAGTAATGGTATGAACGGAATGTGGAGGTGATGGGTCTGAGAAAAGAAGAATTATCATCGAAGGCCAGGAACTGAAATGATTGGTGTAAGAATTTAGAGAAGGACGGTTCTACAACTTGAAAAGTAATTACTGTGACACAGGCAACATGTACACGATATTGCAACCTAATGCTTTACGGTACAGGTTTAAGACCTTCTAACCTCACCAAAGATGTTAAAATAACTGTGTGAGATGACAGTAAAACTGTTTTACAACTAAAATGATAATCTAACGCAGTATTAATGTAATCCTGCCCCTTCACAGGCACGGTAAACACGGATGCAATAACGATTTTCCATAATATTTATGTTTCGTAAATGACATTTCTCTTCCTCCCTCCATTACCCAAACCCTACAGTTCGCTACCAACCCATTACCCTTCCCCAATCACATTTCCCGTCTCACATTTATCTATTTACTTTACTCGGAATTTTCTGAAAAAGAAAGATGCAGAGAATCCGACAGCATCATTCGGCAAAATTGGGCAAGGCGGAGGTGATGGCTCCTACTGGTCAACTACATAATATCTGCTCGTGATTGTCCGCCGTGTAGGTTGGAATAGGCCTGTGCGCTTGCACTGTCTTACAAAGCAAGCCCTTCGCGAAAACTGTCACACCTTGTAATCTTGACAATTGTCCACATTTATAAAGAAGCATCCGTTCTCTTATGACTGGTATCGATTAAGAGATAAAGCGCATTATTTGAGTCACTGTATTATGGCACTTTTACTTTACATCGCCATAATACATGAAATGTATTACTTAAACTACTATCAGTATGTCACATAATCTTAAGTCAGCTACAATCAGTGCGTTAGCTTATTGTTATATTAGTGTTATGCATCCACAACAAGTAGGTTAGAATTTTAATATGTTATATTAACATCACATATAGGTTTCAATATTAGAGTGTGTGTCATGAATGTCTATAACTACTACGTTACACTCACACTTCTGTAATACATCTACATCCAGTACGCTACTATTTTACTTTTATCTACAGTCAGTACTGTACAGCTCAGTCAGTTTAAAATGACTTCCAGTCACCCACACAGCTGCTGGCTAGCCGTGTCTTCTCGAAAATGAACCGTCATTTCAGCGCTCAATTCATCATCCAGGATGAAGGGTTTATTGACTTTCGCTGACAATGCCAGTTTTTATGGCATTACAGTGGGAACTTGGACTGAATTGTGTACTGATCAGTTGATTTATCTGTCTCAGTTACCACCAATGCTTAATTCGTTAGTTATAAGTGATTCACAACTTCCAGTCTACGCATTAAGCGTTATGTTTTACTTTCGAGAACATGCATTTTTTCTCTCAGTTCAATGAATTCTATAGTTATGTTCACCGATCCTTCATCTTTCATTAAACCAACTTTCGTTTTGTTGACACAGGGAATGTTATAAATAGTGTTACTGGGATAACACGAGATATCGAACAAGCTATGCAGAACCTTTTCAGTAGCATCATAAATATTTGCGTAGTTATGTGATATATCCATGTGTGTGTAATGAATTTTAAATTTTTTTGCCTCATTTCTCTTCTACGTATACCTGGTTTGTATACCTACAAGAAGCTATTTATGGATGTGTAAAACTGCCATTCTTATAGATAAGAATTGTCAAAAATGATGTCAAGTCTGCATAATTCAATAGCAACTAAGTTATCCTTAAGTATAATACTGAGCTAGAAATTTGATTAGTAATCGGAGCAATAGCTCCTAATCTACCCTCCAACCTAGTTACAATTTACTACATAGCTCATTTATTGCACGTTGTAGTTTTCCCAAAAGCTCTGTTACTGGGAAGTTCAATAAGTACTTTTATAAACTTTCTCTCGCATTTATAAGTTTCTAAGGGTTAATAGTGATATATGTTTTCATGCTGGAAGCTGTACTGAACATTACCGTACAGCAAAATTTGAGCATAATAAGACTACTTTTCAGACAGGCTTTACATTTCTGTGCTGAATCATATAGCTTTTGTAAGCGTAGGTTTCCCCGGTCGTTGTCATAGTCAATAAAATTATTTTGGGTTTGAGGCCGATTTGTCATCTATAAAATTCCGACGTTTCGGCGACTGTTGCAATTCGCCTTCCTCAGGGTGTATTGCTAATTACTGAATGAGCACTAGTCTGGTTACTTATATACTATGGACTAGTGCAGTTACTGGGTGTGAGGGTGAGGAGGAAGGGTATTAGGAGTTCATGAACTCCTAATACCCTGAGGAATACGCCATGCAACTGTCGCTGAAACGTCTGAATTTTTTAGATGACAATGCGGCCTCAAACCCAGAAGAATTTTATTGACCATATAGCTTTTATTTATCGTATAACGTGAAAATTAGCTTCTTTGGAACTCATGGTTTACGACACCGCTCGCAGACTAGAAGGCATGGCCCGGTGGGCACTGTATGCAAATGTGAAATAATCAGGGACAGAGAGCACCTATGAGCTGTGAATAACCCACACTTTGTAGTACACCGGTGCCTACTGACCTGTATGTATGGCCCGAAGCGGGCTGAGGAAAGCTGATATAATTATCAACGAAGACTCCACTTGTCCCCTCCAGAGGAACTACGGGAGAGACACAGGGAAAAGATGTATAAATAAGCGAGGGCGGAGGCTGAAAGCAGACAGTGGTGCCGCCTTTTTGTCCGTATCTAGAACCGGATATTAATGATGATTGTTTAAACTGCAGGCCAACCACGACCACCTTTTGATGATGTATGTTGGCGGCCAGCCAGCCCCCTGAAGCTACTTCCAACCTCCGCTGCACGGTCGCGTCATTGCGCGTCGCATCTTATAGCTAAACCGAGGGTAGGAGCAAGAGGAATACTGCCCTCCGATCTCTGGGTGGCATCGTCCGCTTCAGTCTGCATCCGCGCGACCATTATGGTTGCAGGTTCGAATCCTGCCTCGGGCGTGGATGTGTGTGATGTCCTTAGGTTAGTTAGGTTTAAGTAGTTCTAAGTTCTAAGGGGCTGATGACCTCAGATGTAAAGTCCCATAGTGCTCAGAGCCATTTGAACCATTTTTCTTTTTTTTTTTTTTTTGGGATCGCGCGGCGGACTGCAAGCTACCGTCCGCAGGGGATGGACTGGGGCGCGAACTCACGGCCTTTCGGGTGCTCAGCTGTCTGCGGGCAATGGACGAGCTGCCCTGTTCGGACGGCCGGAGCTGCTAAGGCTCACTACAACGACGGCGGTCGGCTGCTTCCCTTCGGCGCTCTACATGGGATCCACGAGTCGCTCTTGAGAGAGCAGTCAGCCGTGTTCCGAGTCAAGGAGCACAGCTAACGCACACAGCGGCCACTTACCCATGGTGTGAGTGTGAGCGCTACATCTGCAAGACTTGGCCACTGGACACCGACGTTACAGATTCCGGCATTGGCGTTCTCCATTGATGAGTTCAGCAGAAGAGCCGCTGTGTATCTTCTATGTAATAAAGTCGGTGTCACACTTGCCTGTGTTTCTCTGCACGCCGCGGCGTGAGTCATCCCTCTCTTTCAAACCATACTTCTCGGTCGTTCTAACATATTACGACCTTTGAGCTCGAGGGGCTTGTAACACTTCCCTGAATAGTGAAATGGTCTATGTTAGTCTCTACTTCTTCCACTTGATTAGACGCAGTTTTTACAGATTTTAAACAATTTTCATTTTTGCATTGATTTTACTATGCAAAATTATGTGCTTACTTTCACATGCAGCTGTTTTGTGCTCCATTTTGTATCTGACCCATTCTTTGCATGCTTCCAGTAGCTACCGTTTGTATAATCCCTGTTAATTCCTTTATTTGACTACCTGAGGACTTTTTTACGGCTTACCTCAACTTGAGAATCCTTAATTTCGACCTTTCCATCAAATGCCTTCAATTGTTTATGCCACATTTCATTTAGATCAGAAGCCTGGTTTCTGACTTAATATCACTTTCAACTTTGTGCTGTTTAAGCTCGCCAGCTAAATAATAAATAATAGCACTGGACTGCTTATCAATTTTCCTATTAATATTTTTATTTGCTTCGTTGTTGCTAAGCATTAATCCTGCTAACATATCCTTTACATTTTCCTGTTCAGTTTGCTTTACTTGCAACATATCAAATTTGGCATCTGCCTATCTTGTCCCTTGTTCATTTAGGCCATTCTGGCCCCTGTCAAATAAATCAGCATCACAAAAAACCACTAAGTCTATTATTAAAAGAGCTGTTACCTTTTCCGCTAGTTACATGTGTTAAAACATTTTGTCCCTGTTTCTCTCTCACAGATCGAGGTAACTGTTGTAAATTAGGAACTGAAGCATCATTAATTTCTAATTCATCCACATTTCTCCACGCTGTAGAGCCTGCCTGACTGGCACTTCCATCAAACTGAATCACAACCTCTTCCTTCACAACTGCAGAATAATCATTCCCTTCCATTTTAAACAGTCCTTTGATACAAGCAAAGAGTAGATCAGCTACACCTAACTTGCCTCCTTTTGTCGACTTTAGTCTCAGTGCACTGAAACCGCTGGTCCGTCCTCCTCCCCCAGCTATACCAGTTCGTGTTCTGCCGTCTACGGCCAACTCCGTCAGCGCAGCTGCCGCTGCATCCGTCATTGCCCCCGCTAACTCCACCCTGCTTCGTCTGTCGTATCTGCGATGTCCTTTTTCTTTCCATGGTGGGATTACAGTTCTCACTGCAGTGTCCTGCTTTTCCACTTTGTTACACAGTTTTCATTTTCACATTTAGTCTCGACTGCAGTTCTCTCCTCTACAACTGTTAATATATCTCGATCTGTGCTGCGCCATTGACGGCGCTTCGGTGCATTTGTGAAGATCCTCTCACCTTGAGGTTAACTTCTTTTCACGTGCACACCTCCTTGCAGTTACTGAAATGCAGTTCTCACTCTCAAAAACGTATAAAAATAACAGCTGTACACATTGTAACTACAAATCGTATGAAAATTGTTATGTCGGTGGTTGGAACTATTACAGGAAAGTGTTGATGGGCGTAGAATTTAACTGTATTATGATAAGATTGCATGCACCAGTCACTGCCAAGACTTACTCTAAACTGTATAGTGTGAAAGTTCGCACGAACGCCTCATTCATAACTGTAGCGTTTATGGTAATGTTTCACCACGGACTGTTTCCTTTAGAATTGTTTGTTCAAATGTTGCTAATATCAGCCTAATGGAACAAAATGTTGAAGCTGGCGAGTGAGCAATATGCCACGAAGTATATATAATAAACGTCTCCAAATATTCCGAATTTGACTCCCTACTTTTAATCATACTCCCTCCCACACTATACGGCACTTTCCAAGCGTTATAGTACCGAGACATCACAGTATGATCAATTTACAGTGGAGCAGGTATCAATAGGTCTGATGACTATAAAACCCATGCCACGACTCTACTGCTGTCTCTATACAAAAGAATCTTCTAGATTTCAAAATATGCGCGAATATGCTAATTTACGACTGGAAGAGAAACATCACAGCCAGTTGGAGAGTAATATCAAGCCCGCGAAATCCAGTGCATAAATTCAGCAGCAATCAAACTTACTCACCGAATTAGGTCAGTAAATTAACTCAAATAAATTTAGAAAACGCATAAAAATCAAATTAATTCTCTCTTACCAAGACTAATTTTCCGAATTCGTAATCTTTTTACCCCAGTACCATAACCTGACGACATGGGCGCGAATGACTAATGCACACGTCATTCGCGAAAATTATTCTCGTGACCAACTACTTCAATGTATAGCATAAAACTTACTTACACTACTGGCCATTTAAATTGCTACGCCACGAAGATGACGTGCTACAGACTCGAAATGAAACCGACAGGAAGAAGATGCTGTGATATGCGAATGATTAGCTTTTCAGAGCATTCACACAAGGTTGGCGCCGGTGGCGCCACCTACAAGGTGCTCACATGAGGAAAGTTTACAAGCGATTTCTCATACACAAACAGCAGTTGACCGGCGTTGCCTGGTGAAACGTTGTTGTGATGCCGCGTGTAAGGAGGAGAAATGTGTACCATCACGTTTCCCACTTTGATAAAGGTCGGATTGTAGCCGATCGCAATTGCGGTTTATCGTATCGCGACATTGCTGCTGATCCCGTTGGTAGAGATCCACTGACTGTTAGCAGAATATGGAATCGGTAGGTTCAGGAGGTTAATACGGAACGCCGTGTTGGATCCCAACGGCCTCGTATCACTAGCAGTCGAGATGAAAGGCATCTTATCCGCATGGCTGTAACAGATCGTGCAGCCACGTCTCGATCCCTGAGTTAACAGATGGGGACGTTTGCAAGACAACAACCATCCGCACGAACAGTTGGACGACGTTTGCAGCAGCATGGACTATCAGTTCGGAAACCATGTCTGCGGTTACCCTTGACGCTGCATCACAGACAGGAGCGCCTGCGATGGTATCCTCAACGACGAACCTGGGTGCACGAATGGCAAAACGTCATTTTTTCGGATGAATCCGGGTTCTGTTTACAGCATCATGATGGTCGCATCCGTGTTTGGCGACGGCACGGTGAACGCCCATTGGAAGCGTGTATTCGCCTTCGCCATACTGGTGTATCACCCAGAGTGATGGTATGGGGTGCCATTGGTTACACGTCTCGGTCACCTCTTGTTCGCATTGATGGCACTTTGAACAGTGGACGTTACATGCGTTACGAACCGTGGCTCTACCCTTCATTCGATCCCTGCGACACCCTACATTTCAGCAGGATAATGCACGACCGCATGTTGCAGGTCCTGTACGGGCATTTCTGGAAACAGAAAATGTTCGACTGCAGCCTTGGCCAGCACATTCTCCATATCTCTCACCAATTGAAAGCGTCTGGTCAATGGTGGCCGAGCAACTGGCTCATCACAATACGCCAGTCACTACTCTTGATGAAGTGTGGTATCGTGTTGAAGCTGCATGGGCAGCTGTACCAGTACGCGCCACCCAAGCTCTGTTTGATTCAATGACCAGGCGTATCAAGGCCGTTATTACGGCCAGAGGTGGTTGTTCTGGGTACTGACTTTCAGGATCTATGCACCCAAATTGCGTTTGAATGTAATCACATGTCAGTTCTAGTATAATATATTTGTCCAATAAATACCCGTTTATCATCTGCATTTCTTCTTGGTGTAGAAATTTTAATGGCCAGTAGTGTACTTATCTATACTGGCCACAAAAACCGCAGCCGGTCCTTGGCCTCACTCAGTCCAGCCTTCCACACTTTCCTGTCATCTGCATCTTCATCTCCCAGACCCAGTATCTGCGTGTCTCCCATGATATTATCCTTCTATCTCGTTCTCGGCCGTCCCAGGGGTCTCTTTCTTTCAGCTTCTCCATCCATTACACCCTTTATTGCTGTTTTCTCCCTTCTCCTCACACGTCTGTACCATTTTAGTGTCTTAATCTTCACACTCGCTACGACGTCAGGCAGTGTGTACAATTGTGTGAGTTCTCTCTTTTTTCTTATTCTCCACTGTTCATTTTCTTTCACTGGTCCGTGTATTTATCTCAGTACTTTATTTTCCAAAGTGATGAGTTTTTTCTCCGTTTTCTTTCTCAGGGTCCATGTTTCACTTGCATAGCACACTACTGGCTTGATGATGGCCCGATATATTGTTATTTTTGCCTGCCTAGATAGTAACTTCGATCTTATGATGTTTGCATAACTCCTAGACATCTCCCCCAGCTTGATTTCTTGTTACTATCTGTAGTTCTATAAAGTTTTGATGGTTGATTTTGACACCGAGGTACGTGAATGTGTCTGTCTTCTCTATCGTTAGATTTCCGATTTTTAGGTGGTTTGGTTCTAAATGAGCTCTTCTTCCTACTACCATGAACTTTGTTTTCCTTTCATTTATACTTAGTCCTACCTTCTTAGTTTCTTCCATTAGCACAGTCCCCATTTTCTCCAAGTCTTCCATGTTCTTTCCTGGCAGCACAATATCATCCGCAAAAGCCAGGACATTTACCTTTTCCCTATGGTGCCTCCTGCACACTCACATGTTACTCTCCTCAGGGTGTTGTTGAGGGTCAAAATGAACTGGGTTGGTGGTATAATATCTCCTTGTCTCACTCCTGTTTCTACTTCAAATGCATCCGAGAACTCCCCCTGTATTTTCGCTCTAACTTTGATCCCATCACACATATTTTAGCTTTACATCACACATAGCTTTTCAGGTATTCCACACTCTGTCATTATCTTCCATATTTCCTCTCTTACTATGCTGTCATATGCTTTGTTGAAATCTATAAACAGGCAATCGGTATTATGATTGTACTCCCAGTTCTTATCTAATATTTGTCCTAGTTTGAATATTTGGTCGTTTGTTGATTTACCTTTTCGGAGCCCTTTTCACATTCCAACCTTCTTTCACTGCCATAAAGAAATACAATAACAGTAGTAACCGGTTGAAACATTAAAAAATTAAATAAACAAACCCCGAAATAAAATTAACAGTATTTTGACTCAAGCCCAAACAGTATCCGTCATTTAGTCACCATTATCAAAAATGGTTCAAATGGCTCTAAGCACTATGCGACTTAACATCTGAGGTCATCAGTCCCCTAGATTTAGAACTATTTAAACCTAACTAACCTAAGGACATCACACACATCCATGCCCGAGGCAGGATTCGAACCTGCGACCATAGCAGCAGTGTGGTTCCGGACTGAAGCGCCTAGAACCGTTCGGTCACCGCGGCTGGCGACCTTTATCATACCGCATATACACTCCTGGAAATGGAGAAAAGAACACATTGACACCGGTGTGTCAGACCCACCATACTTGCTCCGGACACTGCGAGAGGGCTGTACAAGCAATGATCACACGCACGGCACAGCGGACACACCAGGAACCGCGGTGTTGGCCGTCGAATGGCGCTAGCTGCGCAGCATTTGTGCACCGCCGCCGTCAGTGTCAGCCAGTTTGCCGTGGCATACGGAGCTCCATCGCAGTCTTTAACACTGGTAGCATGCCGCGACAGCGTGGACGTGAACCGTATGTGCAGTTGACGGACTTTGAGCGAGGGCGTATAGTGGGCATGCGGGAGGCCGGGTGGACGTACCGCCGAATTGCTCAACACGTGGGGCGTGAGGTCTCCACAGTACATCGATGTTGTCGCCAGTGGTCGGCGGAAGGTGCACGTGCCCGTCGACCTGGGACCGGACCGCAGCGACGCACGGATGCACGCCAAGACCGTAGAATACTACGCAGTGCCGTAGGGGACCGCATCGCCACTTCCCAGCAAAGTAGGGACACTGTTGCTCCTGGGGTATCGGCGAGGACCATTCGCAACCGTCTCCATGAAGCTGGGCTACGGTCCCGCACACCGTTAGGCCGTCTTCCGCTCACGCCCCAACATCGTGCAGCCCGCCTCCAGTGGTGTCTCGACAGGCGTGAATGGAGGGACGAATGGAGACGTGTCGTCTTCAGCGATGAGAGTCGCTTCTGCCTTGGTGCCAATGATGGTCGTATGCGTGTTTGGCGCCGTGCAGGTGAGCGCCACAATCTGGACTGCATACGACCGAGGTACACAGGGCCAACACCCGGCATCATGGTGTGGGGAGCGATCTCCTACACTGGCCGTACACCACTGGTGATCGTCGAGGGGACACTGAATAGTGCACGGTACATCCAAACCGTCATCGAACCCATCGTTCTACCATTCCTAGACCGGCAAGGGAGCTTGCTGTTCCAACAGGACAATGCACGTCCGCATGTATCCCGTGCCACCCAACGTGCTCTAGAAGGTGTAAGTCAACTACCCTGGCCAGCAAGATCTCCGGATCTGTCCCCCATTGAGCATGTTTGGGACTGGATGAAGCGTCGTCCCACGCGGTCTGCACGTCCAGCACGAACGCTGGTCCAACTGAGGCGCCAGGTGGAAATGGCATGGCAAGCCGTTCCACAGGACTACATCCAGCATCTCTACGATCGTCTCCATGGGAGAATAGCAGCCTGCATTGCTGCGAAAGGTGGATATACACTGTACTAGTGCCGACATTGTGCATGCTCTGTTGCCTGTGTCTATGTGCCTGTGGTTCTGTCAGTGTGATCATGTGATGTATCTGACCCCAGGAATGTGTCAATAAAGTTTCCCCTTCCTGGGACAATGAATTCACGGTGTTCTTATTTCAATTTCCAGGAGTGTATACTACTTAGTCTCGAACCATCTGACGCCCTCTTACTGCACGTCTGTTCACAGATCTCCCATCTCAGTAGGGACGATGCAGAGGTGCTACGCCTCAACGTCACCATCTGCAGCTGAAGACACTTCTCTGACAGTTTGCACCCAGCCGACAACTGTTTGGATTCGATGCTCACCCTCTGAACTTTGTGTCCCTCAGTTGTCAAACTCATAACGGACAAGTTTTGCCAAGGATTGTTTTTGTTGAACAAGAAAAAGAAATGTTTATATTAACTTTTCTTCCCGGTGTTTAAAAGCTGATTAACTGCTGACGTCGAAGCAACGAATTGTACTGTAGTCATTCACATCGTAATAGTCCTTTTCTAAAAATCTGTGTTTTGTGTAAAACATTTGTAGAAAGATTACGACCATAGAGTCGATGTTTATATTTCTATTATCAATGTAATAAAAGAAGGCGCAACCTTCATATTTTCTGAGGCCGATAGAAGAAGCCTGGTTGTTCCATCTTGTATTTTTTCTTCAGTTTTTGACATGTGAGCATCGTGGGCTAAACATGTAGTTATTTCACGATATACTAGCTTATCATTAATTACGTACGAGGTGTTTCATAAGAAATCTTCCAGTCCACATGTTTATTTCATTATTCACTGTGTCATGAGTCTCATTTTTCCACATCCCCAGCAGGGAGGACGCAACACTTCGATCTGGTACCTTTCTGTCATTGGGGTGATTTTATTGCTAATTTACGACGTCCATTCTTAATCATTATGTGTGCGTAACATGCAGTCATTGAGACAAAACGACCGACTTTTTCAAATCAATCATACAGCTACAGCGACTACCGAATGGCGATTTGCAAATTATATGTACTAAAATTCAGTCGGTCCACATCCTCACTGCGCCACTCCCAACATTAGTCTGGGATCACAGTCTTTATTCTGGTATTGAAATTGTAACATATTTGAGTTTGCTGAGGTGAAAGCTTAACGTACACAAAATATTCGTAATATGTTGTAATCTTACTTTAGTAGTTTTCAGCAAAGCATCTGATGTTAAATGAAGTGTATTGTCTTACATTCAAGTAAACACCAAACCTTGCACGCTCTTCATTGTCCATATTTCTTTATAGTGATGTCACCAGCCAACGTGTTGTTGACCGATTCAGTTAGTGGCAATTCTTCGTCCGACAAATCGAGTTTCTCAGTTACATAGTCATGTGGAAACATGCCCCTTTTATTAATCGTATCAAACTGCACTCTGTTGGGGACATTTTTTTGTGATTTTCAAATCATCTCATTTCAAATACTGAAAGTTGTCTATATGACTTAAGAGAGGGGAGACTTTGGAGAGAACTAAGTATCCTCGCATAGTGAGTCAAATGAAAGTAAACTACTACTAACAAATGTGTGGTGAGGGACTAAATGAACTGTAAGCTGCTGCTATTGCTTCTAGTAATGATGGTTGTAGATGCCCGAGCGTCAAAAATAAATGAATGTATCGTATGACCTGTAGGATGAACAGTAGCTATCTGATTTAAAATGGGATTTGCGTAACTGAACTGTCATGAGAAGCAGTGCTTCTTGGTCTTGTTTAATATATATTCAAGTGACATGGGATTAACTGATTACTGAAATAACATACAGAAAAATTCGATTACTGAACAATTACCTTTCTATGATGTCCACAATGAAAAAAGAAAAAAAAACTGGACATGGCAAACGTCTTTGTTTAAAAATAACAAGAAATACATGAAGTATTAAATCGTCTGATTTGAAGTAATGGACAGCTGGTGAGCACCGAAGGTACAAAGGAAAAACATCGTAAAAGAGGCGTTACCTCCACAGACGCAAATGAGTCGACTTTAAATGGTGTGGCAGAAGTTAATGCGTTACCATGGCACTAAGGGGAGATTAGATATGAACCAGAAATAATAGGTGCACTGGGAAATTTAACGAGCAAGTCAATGATAACTCATGATACCAGAAATGCGAAAGAATTGAAAGAAAAATTTAAGAATCATGACTTCGTCAGCGACGCGACCCTAACTTGATCATAAGGTTCCTAAGGTTCACATATTGCTAAGCTTAATTACAGCGAGAATATTTACAATTCTGCCTGCCACCTTGGACCTCAAACGAAGTTCAGCTGCTCCCCATCGATCTCGGAAACAGTAAGCCGCTGTTTTCCGACACCCTCCAAATCAGAACCTTTTGTGTTCCACCCTAAGGAGCACAATGTTCTTTATGGAACCGGAAGTCCTCCATTATCATCCCTAACAATGTACTCTCAACTGTTAATTTCTCTGTGGCGTCTTCACAACAGTATTTCCGCAAAAAGCACACGCCAGCCAACCAGAATTCGTGCTTATTTGTTTCCACCTATTGAAAGACGGAAAATTTTCCTCACGATTCCCTTCCTATCGTCTTAAGAATCTCATAAAGATCCGCGCCACAAATTAGCGACTAGTGAGGACACTAGTCTTGATGCTGGCCTTCGAGACATGAGCAAAACGCTTGTTCCCCCACCTACCATTCTGAACGTTTTTCGAAATCGTCTAAACTTTACCCACGATTTTCGTAACCACCTTCAGTAGGTCTGGCAGGGACGCAACTAACTACTTAATCAGGATGCTGTCAACCTAAGACTGGCACCAGTATGTAATCTTGGGGCGTAAAAAGACATTAATTTCCAAGTGGTCGTTCTTGGGCTGGAGCGATCGAGCTTAGAAGATGCCTCTCTCCGCTGTTGATTGGCGAAGTGTCCATCGTAATGCAGGGCCTGTGAAGGGACCGCCCTGGACAGCGTCTCTTCTGAATGCATCAAAAGAAAGTGCTGCATTGTTTGTGTGCGTCAAAGAGGGCCACCAGGAGACACACGGCTCTCTGGTGAAACTCAGCCGTTTGAACATTACCTCTGACGAACGAAAGACTTATTTCAGTAAGAAACGACTTGGTTCCTCTACCAATTAAGAGGAGTATTGCAATGTCTATCGAGATTTTATTAAAAGAGTAAATTGGGTGGCCACAATTGTTTCCGCACTGAAACTCCTGCTGGAAACGAGTCTTGACGAATTTTGAATTACAGCAAGGGACTGTCTGGGTCAAAATGAATGAAGTGAGACACATACCAGCCTCTCCCCACATTCCTTGTGTTAATCCACCTCTTTATCGTCTGTAGTCAGATTAGATTTTCACATCACATGGATTAGGAAATAAACGGGGACTGCGGACCCATGTAATAATTTAACAACTTGTAAACGAAAAGAAAACTACTGCACACTACTTTCCGTGAGATCCATCACATTCACAAACATTTACCCAATGCCAAAAGCCAATGAACAGTTTAGAAAAGCAAATGAGACACATACCAGCCTCTCCCCACATTCCTTGTGTTAATCCACCTCTTTATCGTCTGTAGTCAGATTAGATTTTCACATCACATGGATTAGGAAATAAACGGGGACTGCGGACCCATGTAATAATTTAACAACTTGTAAACGAAAAGAAAACTACTGCACACTACTTTCCGTGAGATCCATCACATTCACAAACATTTACCCAATGCCAAAAGCCAATGAACAGTTTAGAAAAGCAAATGACCGGGATATAACAGATTTCTCTCATCACACCAACGTCACGAAAAGAAACATTGTGACAGAACTGAATTTGCTGTGGAAAGTTAGCGCCAATACTTTTTCCTAACAATTTTATTGTTTCTTTCACAGTGCTTTTAGAATCATAACAAATTAGAAAATTTTACTTTACGGTAAATTAACATGGCCTGTGAAAGTAGGAACAAACCCCTAAAAACCTATAATGACGAGACGTCACTTACTTGAGTAACATCCACAAAAACACAGACTAAAATGAGTTTGAAATCAAATATACCTAGTTGATTGTTGAACTGGTCCAGAAAAGACGTAACGGCAACAAAAGGGAAATAACTAAATATAATTACAAGGAGAGAAGTACGAAGCATACAATCATATTTAAAAACCGGCAACACTAAGTTAGTTAAAGAGGCTACAACAAGGTGACAAATAAATACTAAAAGTATTTATAACAAAACAGAAATAAGAATTTATTGAAGAGCACATTGAGAGGACAAGGAGTATCAAGTATGTGCGTGTACTCAGCGTAACACATTAAAGCTAATGTACAAAGTAAATCAAATGTGCGTACGAAACATTTGGAGAAGCACCTTATACAAGTATGAGTCAACACTATACAAGATACTGTATTGCACATAAGATAGTTAATTACAAATACACAAAAAGAATCATCCAAGTTAGGTTGAATGTGGCTAGCCAAACAAGAGCTGTTTACAGGCCACCATAGGAATCACCAAACGGTGTTATTTGACGACAAAAATGTACAGTAAATACACGCGACACAGTCACACAAAAGATAAAAGGTACACCTATCATAAAGAAGCAGAAGCATTGACTTTGCGAACAACATCTACACATGATCACTCGAAGCCTATGTCATACTCATTTCATTTTAAACTTCACTTGTCCCTTACCCTCGGCCATAGGGCCGTGTCACTACGTTAATTGAAGAGTAGCTCGTTCAGTAGGCGAATAGTAGGAGAACTAGAGAAGATTTTGTAGCTGCATCTTGGCGTATATGGAATGTTGCTCTGTGATGAAAGCGATCAGCTCGGCCTAGCGTCGTACATCGTCTCCATGACTCAGCTCGTCCGTCACACAGCAATGACAGCAGCGTGCCGAAATTGGGCGTAAGTCCACAGGCACTTGTCATATGTCGGCAGCTGTGTTTCCTGCTCAGTAATATCCGTGATGTGCACCAGGAAGATGTCATCTCCTGCTCATCAGGTTAGTGCGTCCACTAACGACAGAACGGACCATCCTAAACCTTCATACTCACATGAGAATTCAAGTACTGCCTCTTCTTATGATATAGCACGTACCACTTGAGTCCTGCCTAGAACTCACAAGTTTTCATCTTTACAGTTCTTGAAGAAAACAACAGTGGATATAAGGTAGTGCAATGAGATTGCCGACGTTTCGATATACTTGCTGCGTTTCTCTTTTCATGATGCGGCCTAATACCCAAAATTACATTATTCAAAAAGGTACTGTTGCAGAAACCTACTAATATCACTCTCATTTATATTTAAATCCAAATTGAGGTTTATAGCATCGTTCTGAATCGTGCATAAACAAATCCGGGTGCTGATCAGGTGATTCATTGGCTAATACGTTGTCATACAGCTCGTTGAGGGTCCTGTGGCAAGAGCATTGCACCTAGTCATTACTCGATCGTTCTCATTTGGATTTAGGTTACTGGAGCATCCTGTTCCTGTTACAATCGTTGATCACCACGCTTCTGTTACGGGCGCAGTTGCTGGTTCAAATGGCTCTGAGCACTATGGGACTTAATTGCTGTGGTCATCAGTCCCCTAGAGCTTAGAACTACTTAAACCTAACTAACCTAAGGACATCACACACATCCATGCCCGAGGCAGGATTCGAACCTGCGACGGTAGCAGTCGCGCGGTTCCAGACTGTAGCGCCTGGAACCGCTCGGTCACTCCGGCCGGCGTAGCTGCTGGCAAAGTTCAGTCGTTCCCGCAGACGTTCTCCGCAGAAAGCAGGCGGCAACCGCCCTCTCGCCAGCGAAAGCATGACTATTGGAGGGAAGGGCCTGGTGGCCACAAGCCATTCAGACGGTGGCTCAGGGGACCATCCTCAGGACCTGATTTGCTCTCACCGGCCGCCCAGGAAGGAAGAGGACGACAGGCAGTGAGAAAGAGAGAGGGGGGAAGGAGGGGGTGAGAGATAAGGGTAGTCCTGACTAACCCATCTACTTCGATCGTTTCGCATGGTCATTCATAACACACAAAACAAAATTAATAACAAAGACACAAAAATATAATTTCCTTATCACTTTTCTCCCCTGTTAACGTTATAAAACAACTGGGGTACCTACACTAATCCACAGAGTACACTACTAATTAAAGTACCTATCCTGGTTCATAAGATTCACTACCAATTACAAAGTAAACGAAACCACACCTATACCATAAATACCTGTATATCTGTACATTATGTGAGAATGCATACATCTTTTGTTTTAATCACGTGTTACAAATAATAGCAGCCCACATCATCATCACATGATCCCGAAATGTGCTTCTACTTGTTAGCCCCTAACCGCTTATACACTACAGCGTGCATGAGTTATGATGCCAAACATTGAAATCATACCACTAATTATCTCGGGATGGATGCAAGCACTACTTTTATTTACATGAACCTGAAATGTCGACAAACAAAACCTCCAAACCCTCAGCACAAAGAAATCGTTTGTGCTCGAACCAAATCAACCTTCATCGAACGTCGATCTGTCAGGAAAGTATTATCGTAATGAACAAAATCAACTATATACAATATGTTCTCTTCCACAGGAATTTGGAGTTTTACTCCCTCATCATGCATTAGTATCTCTTACTGTCACCTTTAGTCATCTTATTCTTTGAAGATGTCTCTCTCTCTTTGTCCACATTTCTTCTGTTTCCTGTAACTTAGGAATCGCACTAGCACATACACACAATTAACTAAGGAAAAAAAGCGTCTTACAGGATTCACTCAGTTCACACGCTAACGTTTGAAACATACGAAAAACATACATACTTCATACTTCACTAACCTAACTTGCGTATTTCCGTTCGATGGCAAAGGATTATTCTTCCTCTGGCTCACTCTTCCTTTACTTTTCTGCTCCACCAATGGAAGTGGACTGTTCTGTACTGAATATTCATACACACACACACACACACACACACGCACACACACACACACACACACACACACACACATGGTATCAAACATTAGATACCAGACTTCCCAATTTAAGTTTTATTTCTGTCACTGAGAAAGACTGGAAACACATTACATAAAATCCTGTCCATTTCCCACTACGACATAACCGTGCCTAATCCTCTGCATCACTGATAGTATCCAAGCAACGTTCTATAGTCACTCATAAAACAAGTCCTCGAAAAATGGTATGAATTAAGTTAGACTTGCCTTAGTTTCCTAACCTCATTTTGTTTCCTTATTATAGGCTCTTACTGAGGGATTACGTTAACTCCACGTCGTACTTAGTAATTCATCATATTTCCGTCTCCATCTTAGTCAACGTACTTGGTTCAATAAACATGTTATAACGTGGCCTCTGTATTGTCCCCACAGAAAATACCCTCTACCACGCACCAATTAATCATTGTCAATCAAACAATCCACATTCATTCACTTTGGAAAAGTATCTGATTTGATTTTCTCGTAATATATGCGGCGACAGCTCGTCGACGCCAAAGTATTTTCTAGTACGTTTATTCTTTGAAATAACAGAGATGCATATATGCATTCTCTATGGTTGTTAGAGTGGTAACTAGGACAGCTTCTGGAGTTTCTGTTGCGGGATTGACGAGTTTCTGAGAGATACATATTCTGCTTTTCTTCTCGCTAAAGCGAGCCAATTAACATTTGTGCCGCTAGCGGTTTGTTTGAAGAGAAAGAGACTGTAAACGGAAAATAATTAAGACGTGGAATCACCGGAGATATGGACATGTAATGGAAATGGATTTAATACACAATTTCCTTCATAAATAAGGTATGTGACTTTTTTTGTTCTGGAGTGAATGAACGAATGAGTTTTTTTCTGAATCATTTGATGATCACGTTGGCCCTGTAATTAGTGGGGAAGTTTCAGCTGTGTCGAAGAGAGCCTGCTATCACTGTGTTAAATCGTCCAAAAAGGCTTCGTACACATCTGGAATTCGCAATCTTTCGTAAAAGGAACAAATTGTCCACACGATTGATTCTCCCGACTGAATGCAGTGTTTAACAGTAATAATAAATGTAAAGATCTCTTACAGCAAGCCAGCCGCTGATTACCAAGTCGAAGGACTCCACCAAAGATTCTATTTGACTGATTTCACGCAATGAAATATTATATTAAAAACTGTACATAGATAAAGGAGAGAAATAGAGAGAGAGAGCGAATGAAAATAGAGATAATACTAATAATCCTCCATTTGTCTAACTTTTCGCCTGTCTTATCACGGATCAGCCAGCAAATGGGAGGCCCTTACTTTACTGTATAGATTTATGTGTGAAGGTGAAGGGATCTTAAAGGCAACAGATACACGTCTATACAGACAAGACATTACACAAAGTTAGCGGCTAGCTGCATTCATCATCTATTCTTAGACGAAGAGACGGCAACTTATTACCCTTAACATAAAAAAAAATGTTAAAATGGCCAATCCGTGACAGGACACGTTTATGGACGTTGCTAAAATAATTTTATTCTCTGTATCATGTCAACTACGACGAGCTAACGTAACTGACTCTTGGAAAAGAGAGGAAAGACTCGCAGGTGATATAATTTGATCTACAAATAAAGCCGAAAGACAGCACGCTGGGTATCACCCCGGACTACAAGTCCATTTATAATAAAAATAAACCGGGCGCAGAGCAAATACGAAATCTACGTACACTCCTGGAAATGGGAAAACGAACATATTGACACTGGTGTGTCAGACCCACCACACTTGCTCCGGACACTGCGAGAGGGGCTGTACAAGCAATGATCACACGCACGGCACAGCGGACACACCAGGAACTGCGGTGTTGGCCGTCGAATGGCGCCAGCTGCGCAGCATTTGCGCACTGCCGCCGTCAGTGTCAGCCAGTTTACCGTGGCATACGGAGCTCCATCGCAGTCTTTAACACTGGCAGCATGCCGCGACAGCGTGGACGTGAACCGTATGTGCAGTTGACGCACTTTGAGCGAGGGCGTATAGTGGGCATGCGGGAGGCCGGGTGGACGTACCGCCGAATTGCTCAACACTCCTGGAAATGGGAAAACGAACATATTGACACTGGTGTGTCAGACCCACCACACTTGCTCCGGACACTGCGAGAGGGGCTGTACAAGCAATGATCACACGCACGGCACAGCGGACACACCAGGAACTGCGGTGTTGGCCGTCGAATGGCGCCAGCTGCGCAGCATTTGCGCACTGCCGCCGTCAGTGTCAGCCAGTTTACCGTGGCATACGGAGCTCCATCGCAGTCTTTAACACTGGCAGCATGCCGCGACAGCGTGGACGTGAACCGTATGTGCAGTTGACGCACTTTGAGCGAGGGCGTATAGTGGGCATGCGGGAGGCCGGGTGGACGTACCGCCGAATTGCTCAACACGTGGGGCGTGAGGTCTCCACAGTACATCGATGTTGTCGCCAGTGGTCGGCGGAAGGTGCACGTGCCCGTCAACCTGGGACCGGACCGCAGCGACGCACGGATGCACGCCAAGACCGTAGGATCCTACGCAGTGCCGTAGGGGACCGCATCGCCACTTCCCAGCAAATTAGGGACACTGTTGCTCCTGGGGTATCGGCGAGGACCATTCGCAACCGTCTCCATGAAGCTGGGCTACGGTCCCGCACACCGTTAGGCCGTCTTCCGCTCACGCCCCAACATCGTGCAGCCCGCCTCCAGTGGTGTCGCGACAGGCGTGAATGGAGGGACGAATGGAGACGTGTCGTCTTCAGCGATGAGAGTCGCTTCTGCCTTGGTGCCAATGATGGTCGTATGCGTGTTTGGCGCCGTGCAGGTGAGCGCCACAATCAGGACTGCATACGACCGAGGCACACAGGGCCAACACCCGGCATCATGGTGTGGGGAGCGATCTCCTACACTGGCCGTACACCACTGGCGATCGTCGAGGGGACACTGAATAGTGCACGGTACGTCCAAACCGTCATCGAACCCATCGTTCTACCATTCCTAGACCGGCAAGCGAACTTGCTGTTCCAACAGGACAATGCACGTCCGCATGTATCCCGTGCCACCCAACGTGCTCTAGAAGGTGTAAGTCAACTACCCTGGCCAGCAAGATCTCCGGATCTGTCCCCCATTGAGCATGTTTGGGACTGGATGAAGCGTCGTCTCACGCGGTCTGCACGTCCAGCACGAACGCTGGTCCAATTGAGGCGCCAGGTGGAAATGGCATGGCAAGCCGTTCCACAGGACTACATCCAGCATCTCTACGATCGTCTCCATGGGAGAATAGCAGCCTGCATTGCTGCGAAAGGTGAATATACGCTGTACTAGTGCCGACATTGTGCATGCTCTGTTGCCTGTGTCTATGTGCCTGTGGTTCTGTCAGTGTGATCATGTGATGTATCTGACCCCAGGAATGTGTCAATAAAGTTTCCCCTTCCTGGGACAATGAATTCACGGTGTTCTTATTTCAATTTCCAGGAGTGTATGTTATTAATAAAGCTTGTCAGTATAGGCGAAGTGTACGCTTTTGTGTTTAGTGTTATGTGATGTTAGATGTGTTTTGATTTGACTTGTCCCAGTTGCATTTATCTGTATGTGTACATTAAGAAAGTAGCTGCAGAAGTGAACGGAGTAATATGTAGTCATAGTAGAAGGGAGTTATATATAGTGACAGTAGAACATTTATATGGTTTTAACTAGGGCAATGTGTAGGATGAGTCAAGCAGAGCAAAGCAGCACGCAACAGCCTTCAGCTGTTAGCACTGAAAATAATGATGCAGTAAGAAGTGTCGTAGGACCGATGGCTACAGATAGCGCAATAGAACGCCCTGTAGACACGGCTGGAAGTGTAACAGCAAGTACGCAGCAGGGATTAGATCCATTGGTAATTATCATGAGACAGATGCACATGATAACCGAGAGCATGAATACTTTGAAAAGCGACATTAACGCGAAATTAGCCTCAGTTACTGAATGGCAGGAAAATCTGAAAACCGACATTAACACGAAATTAGCCTCAGTTACTGAAGGGCAAAATGATTTGAATACGAAATCAGCCTCAGTTACTGAAGGGCAGGAAAATCTGAAAACCGATATTAAAGCACAATTAGTGACAGTCACTCAAACTCAAGAAGAAATGAAATTAGTCCAGACTGAGATTAAGCAGTAGTTACAAGATAGTTTTTCCGAATTAGAGCAGCGGATAGAGGCGAAGACCAAGGAACTCAAAGAGCAGGCCGAAGAGACGGAACGAAAATTAACTGCACAAATAGAATTGGTGAAAGCACAATTTGAGGAATCTACTCACCGCGTACGTGTCGAAATGAAGGAGTATGTGGCTATTAAGATAGATACTGTACGGGAACAAGTGGAAATGGTTCCGCAATTAGTACAAAAGCAAGACGCCATGTCATGTGCAATTGCGCAACTTCCTGAATTGGTATGTACACAGACTAACCTAAAGGAAAGCGTTGAACATCTGACAGAGCGTCAAGACGTTATAGACCACCAAATTAACGTATTAACGGGTAAATTATACGAAATCACATAAGAAAACAAAAGGCTAATGTGCGAACACGTTGAGCAAAATGTTTAGGCAGCATTCCAGAGTTTATCTGGCCAACAGGAAGAGAATTTGTTTGCGAAAGGACTTGAGGAGGTGCGACAGCAGTTAGGTGCTGATTTGGAGCATTGGAAACAAACGATAGAAGAGTCGATGCGCGCTTCACAACATAGCTCAGAACAAATGAATACAGGGCAGCAGCAGAAGTTGGCAGCGACTTCAGAGCCAGTTACTGCCCATTCTCACACAATACCGACTTGTACAAGTAATTCAAACATTAAATTGCCACAAGCTGGTTGTTCGCGTGAATTCTTATCTAACGGAGATTACGAAAGCCTTTGCCATGCCGAAGAAAAAATGATAAAGCATCGGCAATTCGAGATTTTAAACCCTGACAAAAGGGGGGGGGGGGGCATCCAATTGTTTTTAATCGATGTTTCAGAGGAGTGCTACCCAGAAGTTGGTCTAAGTGGCAGAAGATCAGTTTTGTTACAGGATATATACAAGGTTCGGGGGCGATCTTGGCCTCGGACATGACTTCTGTTTGCCCGACATATGACGATATTGAGAAGGCGTTTTTAGCAAAGTTCTGGTCAGAAGGGGTACAGGAACGCCTAAGGCAGGAGGTGCTCTACCCAGAGCCTTTCTCCTTCTCGAAAGGAAGCCTTAGAAAGTATTTCGAAAAATATATAAATAAAACGAGATACTGGGACAGACCTATGCCCTTGCCAGACATAATAAACATACTTAAGGCAAGACTACCAACTAGCATCCGGAATCAATTGATTTACGGCAACGACAAAGACTTGGAGTCGTTCCTCACGACGTTAGACCATATAGATATTATCGAAGAGAACAACCAGAAAGCCCGTAATAACAGATTCCAATATAGGGAGATAGAACCTCCGCCAAACGGTAGGCAAGGTGGAAGTATGTGTTATACCAATGGCGATCAATCGACACTTAAAGGGAATGAACAGAGATCGTTAAATAATGGAGAAACACCTCAAAATCTCAATAGTAATCCCGGCAATGGTCTTGCAAGGGGCTATTCAAGGAACAACAGGAACGGGAAAAGATACAATCCCGTGTGGGGGAACGAAAGAAATTTCAAACCCCAAGCCTGGAATAATAACGATAATAGAAAGTGGAATCAACCGGGAGGAATGAATTCAAATAGCCAACATCAGTGGGGACGGACATCTCCGAATCAACCGGTAATTACCGAAGTGACGGATGATGTCAACCAGCAGACAAATCAAAATCCAACAAACTCGTAAGGACCCACTCGTGCCCCGGAGGAGCGGTCAACAATTGGTTGAGGGGCAACAGGATATGTGTACCCATGCTAACGTATAATGATGGACGATTACTGGCAGATGAACTGACCGAGGACTTAGAACCACAAGATGAGGATAAGGAACAGGTGGCAGTAGCCGAAGTGCAAGTCATTATGGAGACCATACCTATAGTGGCGGTTTTAGACACATCTGCAACCACAAATGTTATTTCGGAGGCACTATTCAACAGGATCAGAAATATAAGACGAGTACCAGTATTTCCAGTTCAAAATTGCAGAATAATAGGCGCCGTTGGGGCTCGATCAGCTAATGTAAAGGTGCAGTCACTACTTGGTGTGGAATTCGGAAATGTAGCAATATTAAGCACATTCCTTGTTGTGAAAAATTTGGTGGTAGATTGCATTATCGGAGTTGACAGCCTACGTCAATACGGATGCAGAATAGATTTTAAAACAGGAAAAATTTGGTTGAATGTTAATAAACAAGAAATTGAGTTGGAGTTGTTGAGAAAAAAAGCCTTACGAGAAAATATAATTGTGGGATCAGTGTGCAAGTAATCAGGACGACCCAAAATTCAAAAGAGCACGTAATTAATGAGTTCCAAGTCAAATAAGATTTCGGTCAATTAGTGTTTGAAAAGTTAAATAAATCCGACTGCATTATCGAAGATCAGAAGAAGCAGCTCAATGAATTATTATTAACGTATGAAAACGTTTTGATGAAAGGCCAGGAGTTATTAAGGGATACATATACCATCTCTACGTTAAGCCGCACGAAACGTATTGTAGAACTTTCTATCCTGTTCCCTGGAGGTTAAAGGCTCAAGTACAAAAGGAAATAGATCGCATGTTGAAATGGGGTTTGATCGAACCCTCTACAAGCCCATACTGCTCCCCATTGCTAGTCGTGCCAAAAGCAAATGGGACTGTTAGACTGGTACTCGACGCCAGAGAAATAAATAAAGTCATAATTCCAGTGAGAACACATCCGGAAAACATAGACGAACTTATACAACGGTTCCAGGATGTCCAATATTTGACGAGCATTGATTTGCGGAGCTCTTATTGGCAAGTCAAGCTGGATGAGTCATCAAGGAAGTATACGGCTTTCATTTATTCCGGAAGAAGTTACCAATTTACTGTAGTTCCTTTCGGACTCAACATTAGTGCTGGAATCTTTATAGCAGCTCTAGATTATGCACTAGGCCCAGAACTCAGAAGCAGGATAACAGTGCTGGTTGATGATTTGCTTATTGCATCGAAAACTTGAGAGGAGCATATTACCTTACTGAACCGAGTGTTGGACGTGCATGGGAATAACTGCTAACCTACAGAAATCCCATTTTGCAGTAAACAGAATCAAGTTCCTGGGGCATATAATTGACGAAAATGGAATTTTATCAACCAAGGAGAAGCTAATTGCGATTAGTAAGTTTCCAACACCCAGGAATAGGAGGCAAATAAAAGGGTTTATGGGCCATCCCTCATTTTTTAGAAGATTCATAACAAATCAGGCGATGAACGCAGCAGCTCTAAATAGTCTGTTGAAGAAGGATGTGCCCTGGCTCTGGACATTAGAGTGTCAAGAAGCATTCGAAGAGATAAAAAAGCAATTAGTAAATGCACCGCTTTTGTACCATCCGGACATGCAAGAAGAATTTTACTTGTCAACAGATTCTTCGAATGCGGGTATTGGAGCGTGCCTTTTCCAAGTACGCAGGATAAATGGACAACTAACCTTCTGTCCTATTGCGTTTGCTAGTCGTGTTTCGTCCAACTGTGAACGAATTTACACGACGACAGAATTAGAGGCTCTTGTGGTCATCTGGGGATTTAAAAAATTTCATTATTATCTATATGGGTCAAAGACTATCGTATATTGCGATCATCAATCATTAACGATTTTACAAACGTGTAAACTGTTACACCCCAGACTAGCTAGATGGACTCTCGCTCTGCAACAATACCAATTTAAGATCGTGCATGTCTCCGGACAGCAAAACATTATTGCTGACGCTGTATCAAGGTCACCAAAGGGTTTGACCAAAGAGATTGAAGTAAATAATAACTCAGAATTCCCTGTATTGCTGCTGCAGGAAAATCCATATAAGACGTACTACGTCAATTTGTGTGCGTATATGGCACAGTTACAGTAAAGAGATGCTCAATGGGGAAGTGTCATTCAAAGGTTACAACAGCAACCTTCGGATCAGATGGCAAATTATTACAAGCTGGTAAATGGCGTATTATTTTTCCGCTGTGGAAGGCCAAACAAAGTCCGTTGGTGTGTTTGTATACCTGAGGCGCAAATAGAGAAACTCGTATGGTTCACCCATTTAACCTGGGGACATTTCGGTGCGACAAAATGTGCAGACAAGATAAGTGTGTACTGTTATTTTCCCAGTATAAAGCGCAGAGTGCATGAGGTCTTGAAGAAATGCATAATCTGTCAAAAAAGCAAAGCCGGATTCAAAAGGGAGTAAGCACCCATTATGTTCTACATTAGTCCGAGAACCAAAAGAATTAATTTCGTGCGATCTGTATGGACCGTTACCTACTTCAAGAGGTGGTGTTAGATATGCGTTGGCATTTCTCGATGTGTGTACGAAATACGTAAAGCTATACCCGATAAAGGCGGCTACAGCCAAAGTAATTGTATTAAGATTGACAAGGGATTATCTTCCACATGTTGGTATACCTAAGGCGATTAACAGACAATGCTAAGGTATTCACGGGACTCCGATGGAAACAGGCATTGTCTCAAGTCGGTGTGAAACACATACTAAGATCATTTTACCACCCACAAGGTAATTTGGTTGAGAGAATTTTTAGAGAGTTCAATCGATTTATGAGGACCTATTGCCATAATAAGCAGACTGCGTGGGCAAATTATGTGGAAGAATTTGAGCAGATATACAACAACATGTCCCACTCCTCCACTGGATATACACCTCATGAATTGATGTTCGAGGCAAAAGAAGAAAACTTCTGGGCTGAACATATGCCAGAAACTCAGGAAACTGAGATGCCTTGGGAAGGAGAAATGAGTCAAGCCATCATAAATATGACGCAAAGGGCTGATCAGAGAAAACAACAATATGACAAATTAATCAAGAGGGTACAGGCGTACCACGTCGGAGAGAAGGTACTTGTCAAAAGACATACCAAATCATCCTTAATAAAGAAGAGTATAAAGAAATGGGAGTTATTATATACTGGCCCATACATCATTCTACAAATTCCGAACCCTGGGGCTTATCTGTTAGCATACCCGGGACCTAACAAAATTAAAGGGTTATTTTCCCATAACGACTTGAAAAAATTTAATGAAGATTAGAAGACAGGGAGGAATGGTGTTGCGAGTGACAGAGATGAACGCTCGTAAAAACATAACAATAAACTGTGTGTGTTTAGTGTTAGAAAACTTTAAACTGAAATAATTAATCAGTGACACAGATTGTAGAAACAGTGACTAACTATTACTATCGAGTGCTGCAAAGAAGATAGTGGAAATAGGCTTCACCTGTGTTTGGGTAAACATGGAACTTTAGCATTGCTAATGTCATCAAGAATTATAAAGGATCTGAATGTCCTTCAAGAAGAAAGGAATGTTTCCCGAAAATGACGCTGCATAATCAAAAGAGGTTCCCAGAGAATGTTCATATATAATTTCAAGTGCACGCTTAGATGTGTAAACGTGTGAAGTGATGCGTTTAGGCAGTGAATCATGAGTGACGGTTAACGCCGCAAAGATAATTTCCCGCGCAAAACAATTGACGTCGGCGCGAGAGTTAGAATCGATATAGACGACACAGATATGCTTTGTAAGAGACTCGCATTAAAACGCGAGGGGAAACTGATTGATGTTGAACTTCAAAAAAGTGTCATAATTAGACGTTAAGAGTTCTTGATTTATGGTTGAATGTCAAAAGAAAGTAAGATTCATAGAATTAGTAGTTATTTAATGGCTCCTGTTCACTTTGGAATTTTGTTTGAAAATCCATTTCCAAATATGTGCATGTATGAATGCCGGATGAATCAGAGAATAAATGAAAGAAGTGAATCCACATTCCTCACTACTAATTACAGCAATCAAGCGGAGAAATATATGTATTTAGGATAAAAATTTTATGAGTATAGATAAATGATATGACTTTTCAAGGAAATGATGGATTATGTCTTTGTGTAAAATGAAACACACTTTCCATTATTCGATGATTTGAATCCAAAATCTACTGCAAATTGCATGAATCCTTTAAATTACGACGAATAAATCATTGACAGAAAATGTGTCAGAATTTTTGGACTTTCAAGCACAAGTGGTGATGCGAAGTCCAAAAGAAAATTCAAACTAGAGTAAAGATTATGACGTTTTCGGCAACAGCATTAGTCAATGGATAAATGGAAATTTGAAGTCAATGGCTAAATTCCTTGCAGTACATCGTAAGAAAAAGGATGCATGAAGCCATAGGGATTTTGTTTTCAAAAAGGAGAATCTTGGACGGTGCAGCCTAACCAGTTCTTTTACAGGAAGAGTTTCCCTTTCGGTCATTGCTAATTCTTTTGGAATGAATGTTGCACGTGAAATCTGGTATCCCTGTCCCTTCTACTCTTCCCATTGTGGGCCGCGTAGAAGACCGACTACAAATGTGGACGTCGGGGACATGCAAGATCCGGGGGAGTTTCAGCACCGCAAGATATTGTCCTGGGAACAAGATTGTAAAAAAAATCTCGAGTTATTTATTGTAAAATTTTTTTTATCTAGAGACACAAATCACTCTTCTCCAAATCGTTATATAAATCGATCCCTATCTTTCCTTTAGAGATCAATTTCAAAATTATTTTTTCTCTTCTGTAGGCTTTCCTATCTTCTATGTACCGTACGCTGGGGGTCTAGGCTTAAGAGGTTTTCCAAGGTTTCCCTGCTTAAGAAAGTTCCCGAATGGGTAGACCCTGATAACTGTTTCATGAAAGATCATCTTCCTTGGTTGTGCACAGCAAACATAACACCTTGACGCACGTAAAAGCAATACAGCCGCGGTACCTGTCTCTTCATTTCTTCTGTTTTCAATGTTTATTTTCTTCGTCTGTCTTAAACACAATTTTTTTTTTCAGTTGGCGGACTGACACTCATTACTTCCGGGTTACCAACACTAATAGATAGCTCGCGAAGTGTGTTCGGTAAATCAAAATTAGGCTCACAAACTTCGCTGGTTGCGAGGGGCATTGTAATGTCCCTGCAGAAAATACCCTCTACCACGCACCAATTAATCATTGTCAATCAAACCATCCACATTCATTCACTTTGGAATAGTATATGATTTGATTTTCTCGTAATATATGCGGCGACAGCTCGTCGACGCTATAGTATTTTCTAGTACGTTTATTCTTTGAAATAACAGAGATGCATATATGCATTCTCCATGGTTGTTAGAGTGGTAACTAGGACAGCTTCTGGAGTATCTGTTGAGGGATTGACGAGTTTCTGAGAGATACATATTCTGCTTTTCTTCTCGCTAAAGCGAGCCAATTAACATTTGTGCCGCTAGCGGTTTGTTTGAAGAGAAAGAGACTGTAAACGGAAAATAATTAAGACGTGGAATCACCGGAGATATGGACATTGAAAGGTGGCTACACTGAGCCACAGCGCCAGAGATTGCGCCAAAGAGTATTATTCAGCCACCTCCACTGGCAGTTCTTGTCGAGAAGTCGTGGTGGAGTGTGCTTGTTGAGATGTAGCAGTGGTGAGTCGTTGTTGAGAAGTTCCCATGGAGAGTGCTTGTTCAGATGTTGTCATATTGTTTTGTTGGGCTAGACACCAGATATTGTTGGATTGGGGATGCTGTAATGATTAGAGTGTGCTTTTCGTCAATATATATGAAGGTAAAAAAATTCCTTTTTTTTATTATTTAAATGTCTTAAACAATAATGCCTCTTGGTCACAGGTTCAGTCAACAAAGCATCTGGCTCATGTTCTTGTATTGGACTGTATTTCTGGTTTCTATGTGCAATTATAGTATTTCTGTTTATTTTTTTTAATTACTTCAGTATATATGGTGTTTAAAATATCTGGTCTTATTGAGGAAGCACCGTGCCAGATGTGTACGTTGAATCACACTTCCACATACAGAACAGCGACACTTGTGCCTTGTTGTTTCGTAGGTTTTATAGTTGCTGGGGACATAATTAATTAATTGTGTTAACGGAAGTTTTCTTTCGTTCTTTGTTGTTATTCTATGCAGTCAGATTGCGTACAAATACTAGTCAGGGCCAACCGGTTACGAGACAGCGTAATCAGACAGTCAGCTACTAAAAATTTAAAAAGTATTTTCATTTTATTTTCATTAAGCCCCCATGCAACATGTAATGGAGATGGATTTAATACACAATTTCCTTCATAAATAAAGTTTGTGACTTTTTTGTTCTGGAGTGAATGAACGAATGAGTTTTTTCTGAATCATTTGATGATCACGTTGGCCCTGTAATTAGTGGGGAAGTTTCAGCTGTGTCGAAGAGAGCCTGCTATCACTGTGTTAAATCGTCCAAAAAGGCTTCGTACACATCTGGAATTCGCAATCTTTCGTAAAAGGAACAAATTGTCCACACGATTGATTCTCCCGACTGAATGCAGTGTTTAACAGTAATAATAAATGTAAAGATCTCTTACAGCAAGCCAGCCGCTGATTACCAAGACGAAGGACTCCACCAAAGATTCTATTTGGCTGATTTCACGCAATGAAATATTATATTAAAAACTGTACATAGATAAAGGAGAGAAAGAGAGAGAGAGAGCGAAAGAAAATAGAGATAATACTAATAATCCTCCATTAGTCTAACTTTTCGCCTGTCTTATCACGGATCAGCCAGCAAATGGGAGGCCCTTACTTTACTGTATAGATTTATGTGTGAAGGTGAAGGGATCTTAAAGGCAACAGATACACGTCTATACAGACAAGACATTACACAAAGTTAGCGGCTAGCTGCATTCATCATCTATTCTTAGACGAAGAGACGGCAACTTATTATCCTTAACGTTAAAAAAAATGTTAAACCTCCATCTGAAAATCAAATCTCATTAATGTGTCATTACTTCTAGTTCCATAAAAAAAGCGACAAGTCTACGAAGTATATTTGAAATAGTTGGGTTCTTCATTTTTCTGGTTTGAGATTTCCTTCCTGATGCCCTCGAACGGCTGTAGTGCTTCCTGCGCTTGCGTCTAAGCTACAGAGTCTTCTTTATCGGCCACATTCCTCTTATATCAGACATGCAAAACGTACCATATTCACAAACTTCGCGTAGATAAACACAGTCCTCTCATTTCAGGCAATGGCAGTCCTTATTCCTTACAAACCAATCTTCACTAACAGCCACGAACCTTTTGTTTCAGGGAGGTAAAGCCATTCATATCTCATCATGTACAATAATATCTAGAAAATGTGTAAGTCCTGTGTAGATCTTCTTTATTGTTGCCTAACTATATCTACTAACCATTTCACAGTAACCTCTGCATGAAAAAGAGTCAATAACCTCAAATAATCATTAGAACATCAACATAACCATCGGAATCAACACAGCATCCTCACTAACAGTCAGTCAATAAGATTTCAAATCAACCTGTCATCCTCACGAAGAGGGAATCAAAGACACCAAGTACCTCAATGTCACCCTTGTGAGAGGGAATCGATAGACATCATAAGTCACAGACATTATTAACATATGTTTCCATTAGCGTTTGAGTAAACCACACGAAACTAATCCTTGGAACTTTTCACCACATAGCACACTCACTGCAAAAGTGAAACTGTTGCAGAATTCTAAACAATCACTTGGACACACATTCAGTTAGAGGACCACCAACTTCACACAAGCTTCACAATAAGCATATCAATAGCAAAAATTTCACACTCACACAAATATAATAGAATACGAATATGGAATAGTATAATTAATAAAATAGATACGATTTCAACTAGGTCATCTTATAGCAGCCAGGCACGTAAGATGTGCAGTAACATACTCACTGTGAGAGTATTCTACATGGATGATTAACCTCACTACATTTTAATGTAAATCAGATGAACTACTAAGGAAATCCACAGACATCTATAGGACAGAAATGAGAATAGGAAACAGTTCAGAAAAATGAAATGAAATGCGCGTGGTTTCAGTTAGGGGCCCCATGTTACACTGTTGAGTCGGTTTCATCCACGTATTAAAGTATTTGAAAAATTAGATTTTCACAGCATTGCAGCAAGAAAAAATATAGAAAATCTTAAGCATGGGTAGCAAAAAATTTGTTTCATTCTTATCTCTGTCAGACCATGTCAACATTCCATAACCACAATTTATTCGAATAAAATAATAGGAAAAAAGTCAACCAGTATATCTATTATTCTTTTGATTACAAATGTTTAAGCTCACACAAATCAAATCCCAGCTGAAATATTACTTAACTAACTGACAGAGCAGAATCGCCACAGACCTACACATGGTGTCACAAACCGGCTCAAACTGAATAGGTGATAACAGGTGATAGTGGGTTAACAACCGATTGTATTGTAATATGGAGCCAATGGTAGGACATGCTTATTTATAGTTCTATGGACATACACAGCTGACACCACGGCAACGTAGCTTACAGTAATTGTTCAAACTGATAGCCACCAGTCTCAATGCATTCATTATAACGCCACACGAAGCTCTGGCGCACTCTCTCAAACATCCCTGGTGTTTGTCGTAATAGGAGAAAGATAGTTTGGACACCAGCAAGCTGTCTTCATTGTTTTTAAGGAGCCGGCCGAAGTGGCCGTGCGGTTAAAGGCGCTGCAGTCTGGAACCGCAAGACCGCTACGGTCGCAGGTTCGAATCCTGTCTCGGGCATGGATGTTTGTGATGTCCTTAGGTTAGTTAGGTTTAACTAGTTCTAAGTTCTAGGGGACTAACGACCTCAGCAGTTGAGTCCCATAGTGCTCAGAGCCATTTGAACCATTTTTTGTTTTTAAGGATGTTTCATACGCCAACGTCTTGACGTAACGCCAGAGGAAAACGTCTAGTGGTGTGAGATTCGGAAGTTGCGCTGTCCGTGGGACGGGACCTTGGCTTCCAGTCCAAAGACGAGGATAGTTCATGTTCAGGTGCCTGAGGGCAGTGGGCTGTTTGGCGGTGAGGATTGTTCGCTGTTTACCACCCGCTGCCTATTCCAGTTCACAACAGACACCCAGGATCTTTGCGAGAGTGCGGCAGAACTACATTCGCCGTTGCAATATGTGCACTGAGACTGACGGTCGTCGATTTGAAAACTACTATGAGCTGCTTTGTTGTTACGCAGTGTATATTCGTAACACAATAAATATGCATCACGGTATAATGTGTTGTGGTTCCTCTGTCACCTGCTTCAGTTTGACCGAAAAGGTTTAAGACAGTCTGTATTAAAGAGCAGTAAAATACCTTTCCGTAAAAAATGTCACTCAATGGAAACCCAAAATCATTAAAAACCCCACCTTTTGAGTGTCACACTGCATACATACATTTGAAGACAATCACACAAAACCAAACCAACTTACCAGAACCTAACAGGTATAGAAAATAAATTATATTCATTATGTATTTGTTACTCACAGTTACAATATCACTTTCTGGCTCAATTTCTGCATCAAATTAATTTCATTGCAGTGAGTCGTCACCATTCTCGCACTCTCTAGTCTCCATCCTATTATTCGTTACTACCTTCCATGGGCTCCACCCAATCGTACGTGCCTCTAGGAGCACCTTATCCATGAACTCCTTCCGATCTGAGCTCACTGATTTATGATCTTCTTAGCAAATCCAAGTGCTGATCAGAATTTTTTTTTCTGTATTATGAATTATCGCGGTCCACGTCTTCCCATTCTTCACCATTTTCGTCATCATTTTCATCATCATTCTCATCGTCTTCCAAACGCACTTGTCTCGGATTTCTGTCGTTCATTGTGGAAACGTGATGTTTATCCAGTGACTCAATCTCCTCATGAAGTAAATTTCCCAACGGTTCATCGTCGTCATCTTTATCTTCATACTCATCATCTTCCACAAACATTTGTCTGAGCTTTCCGTCGTTTTTTTATGTAAACGCGCTTTTCATCCACTGACTCAATATTCTCATCAAACAAATTTCTCAAAGGTTCATCGTCGTCATCGTCATCATTCGATTTTATCTCACTCAACACCAAGTCTTTGTCTTGCACGAGCATATTTTCCTCTACTGTGGAAGTTACATCTTCTTGAAAGATTACATTCTTTCAGTAGAACACTCTGAACTCGTTCTCTCATCGGTTGTCTTCAATACTGTGTGTCAAACAGTTTGATGCGTGGGACAATGTATCTGCTACTACATTCCTATTCCGTAGTATGTCCTCCATAGTGAATTGGTACTCCTGCAGATAGAATGCCCAACAAGTCAGACTCCCGTGGGTTAGTTTTGCTGTCATGAACAGCCCTACAGTTGATCATTGAATACCTGTCTTCTTCCCGAATTGGAGGCAGCGAAATTTTCTAAGTGCCCAAAATGGCAAGTGCCTTACATTTGGATAAGGAATAGTTCCGCTCACACCATGAGAGAACGCTACTGGAGAATGAATTGCTTTTCGGTTCTGTGGATCACTACCCTCACATTGTTAGAACGGAACAAAAATCTGTCCTTCAACTATCTGTCACAATACAAAACGACTTATTAAGGTCCAGATGCGGTAGAATCGGTGTATTAACTAAAGCATCCCAAATATTGTCAAATTCTCTATGCGCATCATGGTGCCATTTCCACACTTAATTTTCCCCCAGTTCTTTGGTCAATTGGGGCATAGATAATATGGTATTGTTAAGAAATTCTTATAGAATTTAATTAAATCTAGAGAGGCACTCAGTTGTTTCCGGGGTATTCTTTCACTGCCTGAATCTTTTAAAGAACTCGTTGAATACCGTTCGCTGACTCAAGATGACCTACGAATATTATTATACTCCGCTCACAAAACTGCGATTTTTATACGTCGACGGCAACCCAAGATTGACCAAACCTTCTAGTAATCTTCCTAAAACCTCATTGTTGTATTCCCACGTTTTTCAGCTATCAAATTCTAATTAATATGCAAGGTAATGCCAATCCTTAACTCATCAGAAAGGATCGTGTTCAGTCTTGTAATAAATGTGGCAGAAGAAACAATGAGAGTAAAGGGAACCCACTTGAACTGCTAATATGTGCCGAAATAAAAAAGTGTTGTATATTACCGGCATTTGAAAGCTGAACCAATCTGTCAGATGCTCCACGCAAGTTTATGGAAGATAAAACTTGCACTCCATGGAATATCTGCAACAACTCTTCCTAATTGTCACGTCAGTTGGTCTCAGACAAAACGACTGTAATAATCTGTCTATGATTCAGAACCAATCGAACAGTGAAGTCTTTTTTCGGCTGTTGTATGAACTAGCAGCTCTTTCCGTAGGGCCTTTCGCCAACATACCGTGGACCTTCTTCCCCACCTTTGCTTTTGCACACAAGGTGTCATTCAGCTACTTCCAACTTGGATGCAATTATTACCATCGAATCTGATTTCCACTCACTCCAGTTTATCATTCACCCTGATTTTAATTCTGTTTAAGTTATAATTTAACGCCCAAAATTATTTTCCGAATTCTAGTCCATATTCCCTAATTTCTAGTTTCCAGGATAAAAATTCTAATTTACTCAAATGGATTTCCATGAATATGCCTCCTTTGACATATACACTCCTGATTTTGGAATTACTGGTTCAGTCACACCCCGTATGGAACCAAAATTAAATACTGACGTTTTATTGTGAACTGCCTTAGCTATGAATACCCTTACAAACAAAAAAAATATAGCAGCGCAGATGGTACTTGAAAAATGATCTTGAAGTCCCTGAACGCCTGTTGTGTGTGCTGATTTGATCCTCTAACATGGTATGCAGTTCTATTCGTCCCACTAGAGTCTCTAGATGCGTCGCCTTTGCTCACTGCACCACCCAGTGTGATGCGACTCGAAATCTCGAACGGACGTATGAATTACAGTGTTGTCAAGTCTGCACCCATGTTCTGAATATAGCTAAATGAAGTCTCAGTCTACCGAAATTATGATTGCAGGGCGTGAAGTCTCTGACAATCGAATTTATGACTGTAGCGATGCGATTCCTCGAACCACCGACACTAACTGATACTTACTGTTCCCTGCCGACGTTGTAGTGCTCCACAGTAATATTCATGGGTTTGTTTGCTAAAATGAAACATCCTGGATGCCTCCCATTTGTGACCTATAAATCATCCTCTGTTAAATAAATTACAAGTTCATTTGATTTGTCACCGTAGGTACAGACCTTCAGCTCACCATCAGATTTGGATCAATTTCTTTGACTCGAAAAAACTACATAGGAGCCCATAACGAACCAATGTAAAACAATTCCCCACTTTTTTGGAGTTAATAAACTTCATTAGCGGAGCATAAATGAATGCAAGTAGGTGGATTCAACGTGATAAAGTAAACTAGGTGAAACTAGAATGAATGTGAAATTAAAATACATATTTCTAATAAAATATAAGTCCTTTTAAAGCTAATGGGACAGCAACCGCGAGCTGACAACTAATGTACACTGCGCTTCACTAAAACCCACTAAATAATGAGAAATGTTCATTTTCTTTCCCTATGACTCCTTTTCACACGACACCTGATGAAATTTTTTGTTCATAAAATAAAATGCTTTAAGAAAATATCTAAATCCCACACTGGATCTTCTCTCAAAGCATAACTTTCAGCTACGCTGTTGTCTACCGCCCAGATACTAAGAAGACCAACTTAATTACCTTCACATTAAATCCTCACTTGATCATCTCGCAACAAGAAGACTTGCATTTTCCTCCATAATCAACAGCTATCCTCTAGTCCCCTCACCGTAACTATCAGTCCTGTCGATTGGCTTTAGGATTTAGTATCAGGCTTCCAGCTGCTCTGTTACTAGTATACCTTAACGCGATATAAACTGTACGATTTTCAAGACTGTTGGCCGATTTACAGCTAAAACGATTGCTAGTTTGATGTATACAGCGTATGTATATATATATATATATATATATATATCAGTTTCAGATATTACTGTTAAATTAAGAGTTTGCAGCATCGCTATGTTATTCATGTCTATCAAATTAAACCAGAAAGAATTACAGATATAACTTACTACTAAGACGCCATGTATGGTACTACTGGTCAGTTATTTCATTTTTGTAATTTCCCTAATTTCCGTATCTCGTGGTGCTTCTTCTTGTACCTCCAAAACTGGTACATTTATCGGTGGTTCGTGCCCCACATTTAGGGCGTCATTGTGGTGGCTCATTTTAAATATTGGTATTTGTATGTTATGAAAAGGTGGAGTTAGTTATAATCTGCCAGCTTCGCAAGTGGATAATTATTTACATCAGTGACTAAGTTGTGGTATTTCTCGCAGTTAGTTTGCCCAACACGATGTATTTGTATTAAAGACATCACCAACTCAGTATTTTCTACTTATGTAACAGTTATTTTTGTTAATGGAATTATCGTTAGTTACGTTTTACGTTTAAGGCCTTGGTGATTCTCGCAGTTTCGTTAAGCGAGGATCGAAAAAATTCACTGAACTCACTTTACTCAGATATGATTAAGTAATGGAAATATTGTTTACTTCTATTGTTGCAATGGAAGAACCTCTAATCAAGAGAAATGTCTTACATTTATTTCTATTTGTCAAAATTAGCAAATATTAAGATATTTATCACGGCTCTGGGCCGTTATCATTTAGAACAATAGCGCTGACCTCTGCACCAATGTTCCCCTATAAAATTTGCATAAAGACATTAATTTTGCACCTTCATGAATATGGGAACTGGAACATATTAAATTTTACCACATTTTTGAGTAATATTTGATTATATTTAGACTTAGTATTACATGAAACTTTTCGTGCCTCAACGTAAAATGGGTTCTTACACTACGCAGAAACAAAAGAGAAGAGAGAGCGATCTTTTTGCAAAAGAACGGAGATTTCAATTACATTCGCAGATGATATTAACTGATTACAGAGTCTTTGTTATTTTTATGCGATAATATTTCGTTACGATGTCAGTTTCGGTACAGTGCGCGGTTATTCAATATAATTTTTATCACGTTGTGTGGCGTACGGCCAAGACATTTACGAAATAATTCGGCGCATGTCTTACTCCTGATAATGGATGTGGGTGTGTGTAAGGATTTTTTTTCCATATTAGGCTGTAGAGGTGAGACAACATCAGATTCCGTCCATTGATATCTGGAGACGTTTCGGAAGCGCGCTAAACTAATTGCGTACATCGAAGTAGTTGTGAGAGCGAGTCGCGAAACATTGCCAGCTAGACTTCCCTCTGGCTACGCAGGATGCACGGGACAGTCCAATCACCAGGCGCAGCGATTCCGCTAGCGATACGAGTGGTCTCTTAGAGTCATCGCTAACAAATATGAGCTCCATCGCCTTACAGCAGTAACATGGAATAAATAGTGTGCAGTTTCACTTCACCGTGCAAACCACATACCAGCAAACTAACTGCTCTTCGAGGCTAAACGTGCAAAATCAGTGCTTCATCGCAGCTCTCTTGCTGTGGAGCATCGAACTGTTCAATGAAGGAAACGTCACGCTTGCCCAAGACGAGTCCGACGTGGTTCAGCAGCCCTGTCACAGCGTAAGATCTTGCCACCTATCAGTATCCACGCCGGGAAGGAGATCGTAGAGTTCACTAATTAGGACCTGGTCTCCGCTCTGGCACGTACTAAGACTGTATGTATGTCAATCGAATGAGAATTTAGTATTTGTGTTACTGAATAAATCAGTGCTTCGGACATAGACCCTATTAGTTATTCCAGCAATTGTACTTTAAGTGTATGTGTACCTGATACTGCTAGTTGATAGTAGCGCCACTGTCCACAAGGATTTATCAGCGGCACCTTTCAAGGAACAGAAGTAGCCACTTCGAATGGAAACGAAGGAACATTATAGCAGTCACAAAACCTGACCACGTCTGTAAAGAACGTATTTTTGACCGATAAAAGTATTTCTCTATCAAACTGAGAATGTGCGTGCAGACGTGAATCGAACGTGGGCGTGGTGGAGAACATCGTTCTCATTGGCACCGTGGCCCTCCACCCGACCAAAAAATGATTTTACATTTATTAACACCCGAATTATTAGGTAACCTTTGGAGCATACAGTGGCGTGTAAACTAGGGATCACAAGAATGCCAAAATATCCTAGAAAGTTATGTTTAATTCTCGATACTTTTCACCTGCTTGTGTGAGAGTCTGCACATGTGGGCTAACGGCCTGATGACCTCCAGAGAACATCCATACCAAGAAAAGGCATACAATTACAGGCTGACCATATGTGCTGTCAGAAATAAATACAAAACGGCAAAAAGGCACCTGAGTACATAGGCAGAACCGGCAAACCATAGATGATGACGAAGCCAAGACAGGATGGGAAAGATCCTCAAATAGGAAAAGAAAATGAAGAAAAAAACATAAAGATTAACTTTCCTAACCATAAGCAGAAACAAGTGAAAGAAGCAGCTTGGTCGACATTGCAGTATCACGTAGCCATAATCTGCAGATCCACGTTCACGTTCGTAGTGCTAATGATGAGCGTAGACTTACATTTAAGCTAGGACGAATCAATGCGCAAAGAAGTGGGATACGGAAGTACTAAGGAATGGAGAGGTACGCTTGGAGTTCTCTGATTTGCGATAATGAAGAGTTAAGTAGACATTTCAGTTGAAGAATATGCCAGTCTCTAAAAAAGGCAGTCACACAAAATTGGAAAGAAAAACATAGGTAAAAGGAACGTACTACAAGAAATGGTGGGTAACACAAGAAATACTTCAGTTGATCGACAAAAGAAAGAAGTATAGAAATGTTCAGCGTAATTCAGATATACAGGAAGACAAGTCACTTCGGAGCGAAATAAACAGGAAGTGTAGGCAAGAGAAGGTGAAATGGCTATGTGAAAAATGTGAAGAAATAGAAAAGGAAATGATTATCTGTTGGACTGACTCAGCAGACAGAAAAATCAAAATATTATTCGGGAAATTTAAAAGAAAGGGCGCTGACATTAACAGTGCAATGGGGATTCCGCTGGTAATTGCTGAGGAGAGAGCGGATAGGTTCAAAGAGTGCTAGGGTGCGCTGTAAATTAATAACCCCGAATTTTTTTGTGAAAACTTTTAATGCTTTTTAAACACAGCGAAAGTTTGTAACATTGTACACACTTATTTTTTATGTTTATGTATCTGCAGCCTTTGTCGCAAGAAGGCTCCGAACTGTAATGTGTAACTTAACTATGTGTACGCGTGAAAAACAGTGTGCTGCAATCTAGTTTCGAATTCCAACACTTCATCCACACATGAAGAACCCTCTTGTTCAACATGACAATGCCAGACCACCTACTAGTGCTGCGACATCCGCAACAATCCCACGCCTTGTGTTCACTGTCATCTGTCATCCTCCATGCAGCGCCACCTTGGCCCCATCAGAGTTTCTTCTGTTTCCCAAACTTAAAGAACACTTTCTGTTTATGCATCAACAAACTGGTCTCTGGCTGGGAAACTTTGATCGTTGCCAGGGTCACTAGGTTGAGAAGTAAACATGAAGACATGAAGAATAAAGGTGTAAGTTGTTAATAACATTTTTTATTTAAAAAGGTTTTTGAGAGTTTTGACATAGAAAATTCGGAGGCATTATTTTTCAGCACTCCCTCAGACATTAAAGACCACTGTGAGGGGGAAGACTTGTCTGAAGACGTGGTAAAGAAGAAGTAAGAGTCGACAGGGAAGAGAGAGACGATACAGTATTATAACTGTTATAAGCGGAATTTGAAAGAACTCTGAACGGCTTAAGACCGAGTAAGGTAGAAGGGATAGAAACATTTCTACGGAATTTCTAAACTCGTTGAGACTCGTAGCAACGATACCACTATTTACCTGGTGTTAGAATTTGTGAGGAAAGCAATATACCACCAGACTCTCGGAAAAACTTCATCCACACAATGAAACGTCACAGGTTTACTCTTCATTTAGCTGACTGATTAATTTATATATGTTTAATAATTCATTTTACGCGGAGAGCGTCTTTTAAATGTTTTGTCTAGCTAATTAAGCTCTGGATTCAAGAATGCTTCCGTGTATATTTTTTATTCTGTTGGTGTCACACCTCCTCTCTCATCCTTTGATCCCATGATGTATGTGGATGGATAAACGTAATTATGTATGGAATATTACTGGGTTAGTCGAAGATGGTAGCAGTAGGGTAGTTTAGCACCAACATAACAACGTGAGCAGATTCGGCAGAGAGTTCGTGATTCCAAAGGTAGTGTGGATGAGCAGGGCAGAGTTTGTGAGGTTGGTTCTCACTGAGGCGCTACTCCCACCACCAGTTTTTTTGAACGGTTGGCGGTTGGTCCTGGAACGCGCCATGTTAGGACGCTCTGAGGCCGCCGATTGAACGAGACGGACGCAGGGGTGCGGCGCTGGTCATTGATGGTGAGAAAAGTTATTCATAATGTAGGTTTTTTGGGGTAACATTGATTATGAAGCATGTCCGGGTGTGAATTAATACCGGGAAAGGTTCAGCGATGATTTATTTGTAGGAATTTTTCAGATTAATGTGTTTCAACTAGCGGACTTAGGCGTGAGGTGATTGAGGGCATGAAAAAATCAAATGGTTCAAATGCCTCTGAGCACTATGCGACTTAACATCTGTGGTCATCCGTCACCTAGAACTTATAACTGCTTAAACCTAACTAAGGACATCACACACATCCATGCCCGGGGCAGGATTCGAACCTGCGACCGTAGCAGTCGCGCGGTTCCGAACTGAGCGCCTAGAACCGCTCGGCTACCACGTCCGGCGAGGGCATGAACCAATGGTTCTTGTTCTGAGGTCAATAGCGGATAGGTTCATTAATGTTTCATTTGTTGCATAGTTTCGTTCTGAATACAAGCAATATACATTTTTCATGATTCAACGGTTTATTTTACTCGTTTCTTTGTTGTCGAACTTGGCCACTTGTTGCCAGCATTCATAACGGTAGTCACTGGATTTGCCATTCGTTAATCATAGCATGAATAATGTGGAGTCATGAAGCCTAGGCTGGTTTGCTCACATTGCATTGCGGTTGCATAATAGGCGGTTTCAACATGAACTTATCCGCATGGTACTGCATGTGTAGTAACACAAGCAATGTTTGAGAGAGTGAAAGGTAATATCCTTCCCTAGTCCGCGCGTTAAATAGGTGTGACAATAACTAAATAGTGTTAAGAGGCCACCATTCAGTAAATTCCATTTTAATCATTGGTGGATGTAACTGGCGACGAAGTGTAGCCTATGTTTCCGGTATGACGAGATGCAAGAGATAGAGAGTGCTTCATGTAGGTTTTGTCACTGAAAGTGGTAGTTTCCTTAAATACAATAGAGTTCATGTATGTTTTGTCACAAGGAGTAATAGTTTCCTTAAATGTTTCGTCACAGAGGGTAATAGTTGTCTTCAATGTTTTGTCACACAGAGTAATAGTTTTCTTAAATATTATCGAAATAAATCAGAACGATGACTTAAATTCTCTCTTAGCGTTCTTTAGTATCCCTTATCCATACCACTGAGATAATGACTATATTCTATGAATTTTCAATCCAGGCATATCCATTGTATTTATTATGCACTTCATGCCACTAACTGAATTCATAGTATCAGAAAAAGAAAGTCTTACCGTCGCTAATGTGCACGTATTTTTCCATGGCCATTCACCGACGTTACTTCATTTTTAAATTGGAATATTCTCTTTTCTAGCGGGTTTCATTACCCATATCTCAATTTATCGGGCCTATTTCAAAGAATTAGAAACATAGCGGTAGAAATGGGAACCATGGAGCATTGCGTCCGCTTATATTAAAGGGAGATACTTCTTTCATGCAAATTAATCAGCTTAACAAACAAGGGGTAGAGTTTCAACATTTACAAAGATAGCAGGAGTGAATAATTTCGAGAATTATCGCACAATCAGCTTAACAGCTCATGCATACAAGTTGCAGACAAGAATAGTATACAGAAGTATGGCAAAGAAAACCACGGGTCTCTTAGATGACCATCAGTTTGGTGTTAGGGAAGTTAAAGGAACCAGAGAGGCAGTTCAGACGTTGTGGTTGATGATGGCAGCAAGACTGATGAGAAATCAAGACACGTTCGTAGGATCTATCGACCTGGAAAAGGCGTTCGACAATGTCGAATGGTGTAGGATCTTCGAAATTCTTAGTTATGTAAGAGTAAGCTATAAGGAAAGTCGGGTAATACAAGGTATGTAAAACAACCAAGACAGGACAGTATGACTGGAAAACCAAGAACGAAATGGTCGAAATAAAAAAGGTATATGAACGGCATGTAGTCTCTCTTCTCTACTGTTCAATCGATACAGAGAATAAACAATGATGGAAATAAGAGAAAGTTTGAAGAATGAGATTAAAGTTCAGCTTGCGAAAAGATATCATTCCTATCCTCAGTGAAAGTGAAAGTGCAGAAGAATTACACAATATTTGAATGGAATTACAGTCTAATAAGCACAGCATATGGACAGAGAGTAAATAGAATACGGACGAAAGTAATCAGAAGGACAGATACGAGAAAAGCGAAAAACTTAACGTCAGAGTTGGGGATCACGAAGTTACGGAATTCTGACACCTGGGTAGCAAAATAACCCATGATAGATGGACAATGAAGAAATAAAAAGCAAACTTGCACTTGGAAAAAGTGCATTCCTGAAAATGAAAAGTCTACTAGTATCAAACACAACCTTCATTTGATGACGAAATTTCAGGTGATGTCGAGGAAAGGAATATATTGACAACACCGACAAGACGTCAAGGAATAATTTCCACGTTACTAAATGGAGCTGTAGAGGCGGAAAGAGGTACAGGAAGACAGAGATGGGGCACATCTAGCTAATAATTTAGAACATAGAATATAGTTGTTACTCTGAGATGAAAAATTAAATGGTTCAAATGGCTCTAAGCACTATGGGACTTAACATTTGAGGTCTTCAGTCCCCTAGACTTAGAACTACTTAAGCCTAACTAACCGAAGAACATCACGCACATCCATGCCCGAGGCAGGATCCGAACATCCGACCGTAGCAGCATCGCGGTTCCGGACTGAAGCGCCTACAACCGCTCGGCCACAGCGGCCGGCACTCTGAGATGAAAAGGTTGGCACACGGCCACACGAGAGGATTTCTCAGTAGGACGCATTAAACCAGTCAGAAGATTGTGGAGTAAAAGAGAATTGAAAAAAATAAAAAAAGATGTTTGTTGATATTAAATTACTAAATTATTTGCTTGTCACATGTACTTCTCAAACTTTCTGTCTAATGCATTTGAACGTTTTCGTCTTCAGAACTGTAATTTTTTTAAAGCTAGCGATTATTATTATTATTTTTACTATTTTTATTATTATTGTTTGTGAAATAAATTCTACTGCGCCAGTAACATTCTACTAATATTTAATAAACGTGCAGCTATCACCAAGTGTAATACAGCTGCTTGTTCAAAATGGCTCTGAGCACTATGGGACAGCTGCTTGTAGATTACATTAATCTGAATGGTGGTTTCCATACAACATGACTAAATTTAAGTAATATCATTGGCATTATCATTATATCAACACATTTTATATATTAAACAAATTACTCTGAATATATCTAAAACAACTTTGTTTGCAAAAATGGAGACAGATTTCCAGAAAGAGGGTGTCCCGAAAGGAAGACGTTCGAAGCAATTGATCGGTGTCTTAGGGAGCACGGAACATTCCAGCCTATGACTCGAGACTGGCGATGTTCTAGAACGACGAGAACACCTGCAATGGACGAGGCAATTCTTCGTGCAGTTGACTATAACCCTAATGTCAGCGTCAGAGAAGTTGCTGCTGTACAAGGTAACGTTGACCACGTCACTGACTGGAGAGTGCTACGGGAGAACCAATTGTTTCCGTACCATGTACAGCGTGTGTAGGCACTATCAGCAGCTGATTGGCCTCGACAGGTACACTTCTGCGAATGGTTCATCCAACAATGTGTCAATCCTCATTTCAGTGCAAATGTTCTCTTTACGGATGAGGCTTCATTCCAACGTGATAAAATTGTAAATTTTCACAATCAACATGTGTGGGCTGACGAGAATCCGCACGCAATTGTGCAATCACGTCATCAACACAGATTTTCTGTGAACGTTTAGGCAGGCATTGTTGGTGATGTCTTCATTGGGCCCCATGTTCTTCCACCTACGCTCAATGGAGCACGTTATCATGATTTGATACGGAATGTTCTACCTGTGCTGCTAGAACATGTGCCTTTACAAGTACGACACAACATGTGGTTCATGCACGATGGAGCTCCTGCACATTTCAGTCGAAGTGTTCGTACGCTTCTCAACAACAGATTCAGTGACCGATGGATTGGTAGAGGCGGACCAATTCCATGGCCTCCACGCTCTCCTGACCTCAAACCTCTTGACTTTCATTTATGGGGTCATTTGAAAGCTCTTGTCTACGCAACCCCGGTACCAAATGTAGAGACTCTTCGTGCTCGTATTGTGGACGGCTGTGATACAATACACCATTCTCCAGGGCTGCATCAGCGCGACAGGGATTCCATGCGACGGAGGGTGGAAGCATGTATCCTCGCTAATAGAGGACATTTTGAATATTTCCTGTAACAAAGTGTTTGAAGTCACGCTGGTACGTTCTGTTGCTGTGTGTTTCCATTCCATGATTAATGTTATTTGAAGAGAAGTACTAAAATGAGCTCTAACATGGAAAGTAAGACAAATTTTCTTTCTTTGTGTGTGAGGAATGTTTCCTGGAAGTTTGGCCGGAGCTTTTTGTAACACCCTGTATGTACCTGGCCCGTCAACGTCCGAGGGCTTCTCCGCGGTCATTTCCGGTGCGGTTCTCCTCTTGCTACCTGCGACGGTCCTTCCCTTCAGTACGGGAAGCCAGGATCCGTTTACCTTAAGGCTTTCCTCTTAATTATTGAATCAATTGGCGTGTTTTTGTATTTCTACAGCTTCTCTGAACAAGCAGGTGTGATAGTGCTTCTCTACAGCCAGAACTTCCTTGTCGACGAATTTTATTACGTGGCTCACCGACGTATAAACTGGCAAAACACTTGGATTCTCTGCTCCAACCGCACGTGAGGAAGATCGACACATACATAAAGGACTCAGAACATTTCATTGAGAAGATGAAGAAACTGAAACTTGCACCAAACGACATCCTGGTCAGCTCTGATGTTGTTTCTTTGTTTACGAACGTGAACTCAATGACGTCTGGAGCATTTAGGTTGCATTTTCCCGCAAGATATCACAAAGCTATTCGATGAATGTCTCACCCCGAGCATTTTCACGTTGAACGGTAATTTCTACGAACAGCTGGAAGGCGTCGATATGGGTAGTCCTCTTAGCCCAATGGTGGCCAACTTCTTGATGGAACATTCCGAGGGACGGGTATTGGACTTGGCGACCTGCAGACCAAAGATGTGGTACATATATGTCGATGATACTTTCGTGGTGTGGAGCCATGATGAAAAACAGCTCGGTGACTTCCTAAGACACTTGAACAGCCTCCATGCCAACATAAAATTTACCATGGAGAAAAAAAAGGACAAAAAAATGACATTTCTAGATGTGCTGGTCACAAAGGATGCCGAAAACCTGGGACACAACGTGTATCGAAAACCAACACAAAAGGAGCGATACCTGCACAAACTATCAAACCACCACCCGAGCCAGAAATGAAGCATAATTTAAACGCTCGTAACGCGAGCAGCACTTCAGACGTGTAATGCAACAACTTTAAAATGTTCTGAGGAGCAATGGGTACTTCACAAATCATACTAGAAGTGTAACAGAGCCAACCACTAGGCGAAGTAGGAAATCAGAAAAAGAAATGTCGGGTACGGCCTTTCTGCCATACATTCCCAGAGTGATGGACAGAATCGGCCGTATATTGCGCAAACACGGCGTAATGACGATTTTCAAACCGACAAGGAAGATCAAAGAGTGCCTTAGATCGACAATGGAGAAAGGGGACCCACTTGCATTGTCGTGAATATACCGCATACCATGCACATGCGGAAAAGTTTATGTCGGAAAGACTGGACGATCAATCAACATCAGGATCAAAGAAGATAAGCGACATTGCAAGTTGGGGCAGGTGGAGAAATTGGCCGTGGCAGAGCACACATGGTGTGAGACCACCCACGTAATAAAATTCGTCGACACGGTAGTCCTGGGTACAGAGAAGAACTATCACACCCGCTCGTTCAGAGAAGCTGTAGAAACACAAAAACACACGAACAGCTACTACAAGAAGGAGGAAAGCCTTAAGGTAAATGGATCCTGGCTTCCCGTAATGCAGCGGATGACCGTCGCAGGCAGCAAGAGAGAACCGCACCGGAAATGACTGTGGAGAAGCCCTCGGACATTGGCGCCCCAGGTACATATTGTCTGCGGCCGCGAGCTCGGCTCTAGTTCACAACCGGCAACGGAGGATGAAGCTTTGACAATTTCAGCCACTCGTGCTGGCGAAACGTCAGTAAAATCATCAGATGAACGTCGGTCGAAGAACCCGAGACAGAAGACGATAGGCAGTTTGTCAGAATTTTGTTTGTTGTATTTATGACCTAAGTCCTAGGCATCTATACCACCTGAAATGTGGTGGTGGCGGCAAGTAATATTTGTGGTGGCGGCCCGCGGGGTGGGGAGTAACAAACTGCTTTCTTGTGTGCTATGTGTGGCTCTACGAAAAATGAATAGCTGACTGTCGTCAAAATGAATTCATGTGTCCCGGTCGACGTAAGTCCGGAATTATGTTACGTAATTCGTTGGCTATTACTTGTCACTAAAGACATATCGCGTTTCAGTAAATGTCAGAAGCGTGACCACATTGTCAATAAACAAGAGAAAAACGTGACTGTACTGATGGTAAACGTAAGGCACGAAACAAACGAAAATTAAAAGTTTCTTGGAAAGGTTCGTGGATTTTAGAAGTTTCAATGGGCTCCGTATTTCGTGTTTATTTTAGAGAATATGCTGCTACCGAGTAAGTGGACACTGTAAACAGAGCCTCGCTGGCGTCCGCTGGGTAAACGCAGGCTCCCTACAAAGACGCAGCGAAGACAATATATATAAATGCGTGTGGAAAAGGCACAGCGCGGCGCGTCGGCAGAAGTGCTCTGTCTGCGCAGAGACTAATGTTCAACACGGCTTGTTTGTCTTTAACGTTTGTGTCTTCTTTCGTTGCATGGAAGGCCGTGTGTAGTGTGGAAGCACATATTCCCTGCAGTAAATACCAAGCGGCGTTCCGCTCACAGAGTTTGAGTTTGTCATGCGTTATCGCTGTTATTATGGCACCCAGCGCAAAAAATTGGGCAAAATGCTGTCACGAAACTACCAAGCGGCGATGGCTTTCACTAAAAGGAGGACTGGCCGTCTCTATGTAAACACTGCTCTTCAGAAGAGAAAAATATCCAACCACGAGTACTACATTCACTGGTGAAACAGTACGGCTACCTCTTTGTACACAGTGTTCATGGGAACAGAAAATTATATAACCACGCGTGCAGCTTGTGTCTGATGCAATATTTCGTAATAAAACATTTACGTATTGTGAAAATGTATTCCTTTCTCGTTCTACGAACAAGACTTGTGACACGGATTCCATATTTCCGTGGCAGATGTCTCTTTTATTAATTTATTGGTCACAGCTAATCTCGATGCATAATAGTAAAAGTGCGAAGTTTTTTGATTTATGATCCGAAAATTTAAGGTTGTATCAGAATTTCAGTAGATTCCTCTCCATATGTTAACACTGGACTTAAGCACAGAAAACGTTCATAGACCTACTGGGATAAGAAAAAGCAGATCGAGAAATAAGAAAAGTCATAGTTACCACTAGGTAAGCGAAGCGTGAATGTGTGTAAAAGTAGCAATACGAGATTCGTTCAATTGCGGTGAACCGACTGCGCTGCTTCGATGAAAGTGGGAATGATAGCTTTAGAAAATATTCAATACCGGAGTCCACTGTTTGATTCACTCTATTGGCTAAAAAGTGCCTTAGCTTTCTTTAGAGATTAATCAGTATGAGTTCCTAATTGTGAGATTTTAGTCTCTATACGGCAGCGACAAAATATTTTCTTGAAATTACTGGATGACCGAGCGTAGCGTTCTCGGCTCACCGCATACTCATCTTCTTGTGGTAAAGCTCATTGCCTCTACAGGTCGAAAATTCGTTATTTAAATCTTCAAGTACCATGCAGATCGTTTTCTCTAAATAGAAGAAATTAGAATACATCAGGTCACGTTCTGTTAAGCTGAAGTTCTAAATTGCTCATCTCTGAACGATAACAACACATCGTCGCTAAGATCTTTACTTCACAGTTTCTCTTTGACTGTATCTCCTCGAATTACATCGGTATAAATGTTTCTTGAAGCTATGATCTGATAAACCGAAATCAGATTACGTGAAAGATTAGCACGATAGCCCGCCGGAGTGGCCGAGCAGTTCTAGGCGCTACAGTCTGGAGCCGCGGGACCGCTACGGTCGCAGGTTCGAATCCTGCCTCGGGCATGGATGTGTGTGATGTCCTTAGGTTAGTTAGGTTTAAGTAGTTCTAAGTTCTAGGGGACTGATGACCATAGATGTTAAGTCCCATAGTGCTCAGAGCCATTTGAACCATAGTGCTCAGAGCCATTTCAACCATTTAGCACGATAATTTCAACTCCAGCTCTGATAGTGTTCAGCTTCAATGGACTAAGTTCAGTCGTTAGTCAAGTACGAGGGTTGCCCAGAAAGTAATGCACCACATTTTTTCTCAGCAGAAAACAATTCTACGAATGAGAAACGTTACACATGTATTATTTGAAGTCTGCTGAGTGAACGCCCCAAGTTTCTGTCACTTACGACACATAGCGTAGCTACGGGACAGTTTCAAAATGGCGATGTACGTTAGAAGCAAAGTGCCGTCATTGACATTCTCACTGCAGAGAAAGAAACTGTGAGGAATATTCACGAACGCTTGTGCAAAGTCTATGCAGCATCTGCTGTCGACAAACGCACAGTTAGCCGCTGGCCACGGAGGTCATCAGAAGGCGGTTCGGCGGAGCTCCACGGTATGCAACAGTCGTGGAGACCGTCCTCGGCTGTCACACTTGACATATTGCAGCGAGTTGATGTTGTCATTCCCGAGAACAGACGCATTAAGACTCGGCAGTTGGCGCTGCATCTGTCAGTCAGCAAAGGAAGTGTGGATGCAATTATCCGCTGTCTTGGATACTCGAAAGTGTGTGCAAGGGGTGTCCCGCTGTGTCTAGCGGTCGATCACAAACAGCACAGAAAAAACATTTGTCCTGATTCGTTGCAATGTTTTGAGGGGGAGACCTTTCTTGTCCCGGATTGTAACAGGTAATGAAAACTGGGTACACAATTTTGAGCACGAAAAAGGAAAAACCACAGTCGATGGAATGGCACCATTCCCGCTCCCCACAAAAGAAAACATTCAAAGCAACTTCTTCTGCCATTGACGTCATAATCACCGTGTTATGGAACTGTGAAGGTGTGATTCTCATTGATGTGGTGCCTAGAGGCGGTAACATTAATTCAGAAGCATATGTCAACATGTTAACAAAACTCAAGACGCGCTTCGGGCAACCCTGATGTTTTGCTGCTACACGGAACACATCGCAAGACAGGGTTGGACAGTGTTACCCCATCCACCCTACAGCCCTGACTTAGCCTCCTCGGACTTCCACTTGTTTGAGCCATTAAAGGATGCCATTCGTGGAAGACATTTTGATGACGATGAGGAGGTGATTCACAAAGCGAAGCACTGGCTCCGCCACCAGGACAAGGATTGGTACCACAGGGTATACCATTGCTTTGCGCTGAAGGAAGGCCTTATAACGGGACAGAGATTACGTGGAGAAATAGGGTGTTGTAACCGCTCAATGTCATTCAATACGATCACGACGACACCCCTCGATCGACGTTAACACTCGTTGTGTCACTCGCTTTCATACATGGCAGTGGACGTTTGAAAATTCGCGACGATAGCTCAATGGTCGTCAATTGATTTAAATGTATTTCTCGGCTTACTCTTAATTCAATTACTGACCCGGGGGTGATGAGAAAGAACACATCCTGGTGGTACCAGCATTATGTGTATTTAGATGTTCGATTAATCTGAATGGTTTGCAATATTCCAGCGATTCTATTCGAACTCTATGCTGATGTACCGACAAGGACCATTTTCGCAGATAAACATTGAAGTGCGTAATGGATGTTCAGTTTCTCAATATAGTTCGTCGCACTCACACATTATACATCCGCTGTAAGAACAATTTCACGCATTTACATTTTTGATGTCCCAAAAAATTGGTTGGCTAAATATTATGACGATACGTGGCATACAACTTCCACAGACATTGTTTATCATGTAGTCACGACTACGTAATGAAGCCAAAAATTGAAATGTAGTTCGTTTATTAACACTTCTCTTTTCACTAATTAAATATGAAATATGAATCGGGATTGGAGGTGATGATCCTATCCTTCTTTTTTAGAATTTTAGGTCCCCGTTAATTAATATCTGGTAGTTAATAAGCGAACTATTTTTTTTGCTGGCGCGTTGTTTGTATCAGTTGCCCCCGCAACCGTCCAAGGATAAGATTCTATTAATGTTCCTCGCACACGCGTTTCACCAGTTTATAAAATGCAGAGTTACGTAAACTATAGCTTTCCGTTGCGCACAACTTTCGTGGGTTCCACAACGATAATAGTTTCCCAAGAGTATTTTTCCCAGCTAAAACAAAGTTCGAATTATGATGTCGTATTCATTTTCACTCCACCCGTCAATAAACGTCTCTGATCACTTCGTTACATGTAATGTATTTCAAACGTGCTTGAAGAGTCTTTACATAATCTCCTTAACGAATTTCGCAGTCGCGCACCACTTTTTCATCGACTAGCCCGATCGCGATAACTGAAGGTAGAGATCTCACTAATGAGTTACATGTTCTTTGATATGTATTAAAAAACAAACGCGCCCCTATATCTTTCTGTCCCGCTTGGTCTTTGCTACATTGCTTTTTATTACTTTTCATTATATTGCTTCTTAGTAATACTGTGCAGTTATTAAACTTTCGTATTACTTTCCCCTTTTTAGTTCATCCCCGATTTTAATTAATATTATGCTAATTGACATGCCTGCCTGCAAAGTACCGATATAGTGTGTAGATAAAACTATTCTTTCATGTGTGTAATTCTCATTATGTTCAATAAAGAATTGTTGAAGAATGACAATGCGATGCGTTACTTGCTGGGCAACCCTCTTATATACCGAGCACAATTGCAAGAGACGGGAATGACGTAGCGTGTTTTGACAGTCGTGTTATGAAGCCGCTACAAAACCAAAGAGAGCTTCTCTGCAAATTTAAACAAAGCTAAAATAAGCTTAAGGATGGCCTTGGGCCAAGCTCTCAACGAATTCTAAATCAAAACTCTTGTCTACTAATTCGGCAGAAAATCCTAAGAAGTATTGGTCTCATACTAATAAGTAAACGAATTGAATCCACCTTTCCAGACACTCTGTGACCATAACGACATTGAAATATTAAACTTCTTCATCCGAAGCTGTTATATAGGGGAAGAAAACTCTGCAGTTCCTCCTTTCAATCGTCGCATGAACGACATAATGATATATGTAGAATTAAGTGACCAGGGGAGCGAAAAGCAACTGAAGTGGCTCAACAGAGAAAACGCTACTGACATGGCCGCAGAGTAGTCAAAAACATTTCCACCTTCTAGCAACAGCGAACAGAAGGTCTCTAGAGGAGCGAAGCGCTCCTGTTGATTGGAAAAAAGCACAGGTCTTTCCCCTTTTCAAGGAAGGTCGTGCAACAGACGCACAACACTATACGCCTACATCTTCGACGTTGGTCTGTTGTAGAAATTTGTGACATATTTTAAGCTCGCGTATCACAACATTTCTGGAGACCAAAAGTCTCATCTCTACGCACTAATATGGGTACCAAAAACAACGATCGTATAAAACCCATCTCGCCTTGTTTGTCCACAAGACATAGAAAGCATTGGATACATTCCCCCACGTAGATGACGGTAAGGCATTCGATACATTTCCGCACTTCCACATAATGAGAAGACTACGAGTGTATGTAATATCAGATTAGCAGTGTGACTGTACTGAAGAGTTTCTAGCATTCTATGTCATTCTAAACGGAGAGAAGTCTTCAGCCGTAAAAGTAATTTCGGACGTGCCCCAAGGGAGTGTTATAGAACCATTACGTTTCACAGTGTATGGTAGGGGACTAGTAGATAAAGTCTAAAGTTCCATGAGGCTTTTCTCGGTATTCAGAGAAATTGAAAAGCTATAAAACTGTAAGGTCGTGCAGGAAGACCTGCATAGAATTGACACTTGGTGCAGGGAGTTGCACTTGACACTAAACGTAAACAAATGCAACATATTGTGCGTACATAGAGAAAAACACTCATTACTGCATGATTACACGATTGGGGAAAAAACAGTGGAAGCAGTAATTTCTAAACATATCAAAAAATTTTTGCATCACCCCAGTTCCCAGAACTCCTGAAGACAGACGTTCACTGTGGATAGCGTATCACAGACACAGTCCATTTTGCTAATCAGAGATGTCACTAAACCCGCCCAAAAATGTGAAAAACCATGCATGAGCAGCACCTATTGGACGGAGGGGTCTGACAGCCGATCAGTTCTAGTCATTCCTGCTGGAAGGATGTACACGGCTCGTGTTGTCTGTAGTTCGACCACGCCTAGACGATCAATACCGCCGTTCGATCGCGCCCGCATTGTTACTCTGTGCTAGGAAGGCCTCCCATCAAGGGAAGTGTCCAGGCGTCCCGGAATGAACCAAAGTGATGTTGTTCGGACATAGAGGCGATACAGAGAGGGACAGGAACTGTCGATGACATACCTCGCTCAGGCCAACCAAGGGCTGGCTGCTACTCCAGTGGATGACCGCTACCTACGGATTATGTCTCGGAGGAACCCTGACAACAACGCCAACATGTTGAATAACTTTTCGTGCAGCCACAAAACGGCATGTTACGACTCAAACTGTGAGCAATATGCTGCATGATGCGTAACTTCACTCCCGACGTCCATGGCGAGGTCCATTTTTCCAACCATGCAGCGCGGTAAGGGCCCAACAACATGCCGAATGGACCGCTCAGGATTGGCATCACGTTCTCTTCACCGATGAGTGTTGCATATGCCCTCGACGAGACAATCGTCGGAGACTTGTTTGGAGGCAACCCAGTGAGAATGAACGCCCTAGACACACTGTCCAGGGAGTGCATCAAGGTGCAGGTTCCCTTCTTTTTTGGGGTTTCATTATGTAGGGCAGCGACGCCGCTGGTGGCCATGGAAGACGCCGTAACGGCTGTACGATACGTGAATACCATCCGACCTATAGTGCAACCATGTCGGCAGCATGTTGGCGAGGCATTCGTTTTCATGGACGACAATTCGCGCCCCCATCGTGCGTATCTTGTGAATAACGTCCTTGAGGATAACGACATCGCTCGACTAGTGTGGCCAGCATGTTCTGCAGTGATGAATCCTGTAGAAGATGCCTGGAATAAATTGAAAGGTGCTGTTTATGGACGACATGCGCTACCAACCACTCTGAGGGATCTACGCCGAATCGCCGATAACGAGTGGGACAATCTGGACCCACAGTGACTTGATGAACTTGTGGATAGTATGCCACGACGAAAACAGGCATCCATCAACGCAAGAGGACGTGCTACTGGGTAGTAGAGGTACCGGTGTGTAGAGAAATCTGGACCACCACCACCACTGAAGGTCTCACTGTATGGTGGTAGAAAATGCAATGTGCAGGAGCGGAAATGATGTTTATGTTGATCTCTATTCCATTTTTCCTTACAGGTCCCGGAACTCTCGGAACAGCGGTGATGCAAAACTTCTTTTGATGTGTGTATAGAATATCTAGCTCTATGCGTGCTCATGAAACTCTTCCCATTACAGGCAGATGCCAGACAGATTCATTGGAGGAATCCTCAGGAAATGTAATAAGAGTGTGTCACCTACAGAGGTAACGTACAAAAGGCTCGTTCGACCAATACATGAATATTCATCGTCAGCGTGGGATGCGTACCCCGATAGGATGGAAAGATAAAATGGAAAAGGTCCGAAGAAGAACAGAACGTTTCTTTAGAGGTTAATTTAGTAAACACGAAAGCGTCACGGTGATGCTGAGCCAAGTCTAGTAGCAACTGTGAAAGAGGCGTTCTCCATTACACAGTCGCAGGCATTTGCCGGAAATGAAACAGCGACAGCTAGAAGCCTAAATTATAGAGCAGCCACGAGTCACATGTAACTTTGTCTTTATTTTTGAGTGTTTCACTCGACTTACGAGCGCGACACGTTACATATATCCCGCTGTGTATAGCGCCATTAGCAGCCCGATATTTGTAACGTGTGAGCCTCGGTTGCGTAATTACTGAAGATGCTCGCGTTTGTTGAGCGAAGCTTGTAAAAAAATAAGGAAAAAGTTATACGTGCCTTGTGGTTGTGCTACAATTTCTAGTTCGGTATTACTGTATGGCCTGCGTTTGAAGTCCCAATAGTGTACCTTCCTAGAAGTATCAACCAATATACTGCTTCCTCTTCGCTAAAAGAACAATAAGATACAACTAGAGGGATTTCTGCTTGCATGAAGGCTTACCAGCAATCGTACTTCCCGCGAACCTTATGCCACTGGAACAGGGAAAGGGGGGTAATGGCAGTGTTACAGAAAATACCCCAGCTCCTCCCACCTCCCTAACACACATCTTACAATGGCTTGTGAAGTGAAGATGTAGATGTAGACGTATAATTCACTCCGTATAAAATAATTACAATCGCTCTCCTAGATTTCCGTTATTATAACCAACTTCAGAGAGATTCCTAACACTCAATAGGTTTTGTAATGTGAACGATTTCTAAAAATCATATCGCTTGAAAACTCGTATTCTGATTCATGCCACACTTTTCTTGTTGATAATATCTATTAAATAAGTTGGTAGCAAGCTTGACCAATTTCACAAAACCGACCTTTGAGCCGTGGTGGCTCGTTTCAGCTTCCCGCTATCGATAGCTTCCAACTGGCGTCTCACCAGGTTATCGCTGCTCCGGCTATGATTCAAAAGCGGCCCTGGAGCGGCGTCCTGGGGGCCTTGGAAGAGCGCAGTGCCGCAGTTTACTTGTAATCATCGCGTGGTGTGGAGCTGGAGCCAACGGCAGCGCTTGGAGCAACGGACACGTGGTTCGGATCGGCAGGACTTCCTTTCCAGGTCGTGTGTTTAAGTGACTTCTACTAATCTGCTGGCCTAGTTCTCTCTAAAAATTTGCCATGTTCAATGTTGTAATGGGCATGTGATGTGCCCAACTTAATCACACAGTTATTTCAGGAGCCTATGATAATCTATTTTTTAATAAATTTGGTATTTTTTATATTTTTATATGCGAGAGAAGCCACTTTTTTGAATTTTAATATTTGTTTTCCGTTTGTTTTAGAAGCAGGTGTACTCCCTGGTATTACAATTACCCTGGCCTTTATGTTTTGTGTGTTATGAGGTCTGGCTAATGGTATGACCTTAGCAAGTTGTTACTTATATCCCTTCCTGGAAGTTCGCAAATGTCCAAAATGCACTCCTCCATGACTGGATGCCGGCCGGTGTGGCCGTGCGGTTCTAGGCGCTACAGTCTGGAACCGCGTGACCGCTACGGTCGCAGGTTCGAATCCTGCCTTGGGCATTAATGTGTGTGTTGTCCTTAGGTTAGTTAGGTTTAAGTAGTTCTAAGTTCTAGGGGACTGATGACCACAGATGTAAAGTCCCATAGTGCTCAGAGCCATTTGAACATTTGAATCCATGACTGGTGACAGTTTCTTGCTAAAAATGTTAGGTGTAAGAGAAAAAACTACTCAAACCGAGCTGCAGATTCTTTGGTGATCTATCGCTCAGTGTCTGTCTGGCATCTGCACGGCCGGCTGCACGAAACACTGTTCTTCCGCTTTTCCCTTGTCATTAGTCTACTTTCTAGCATCTTGAAGGGACACTGGCTCCTACCTCCCAAGGGACGATCCCCAGTGCGGTCCTTAGCCTCCCTCCTACGTTCATTCTCTCTGAAACCATCTTATCCAGCTCTATATATCACTGTAGAGCTTATGAACATACTAACTGGTCCCATCATCTCTTACACGGATTACACGTAGCTAGCTGGGATAGCTAGCCAACTCTAGAAATTTAGTTCATCCACGAAGGGAAAGGTTTGTATAATGGTTATAACATAAATTCTCTGGACCCTTACCGAGGTGAATTAATAGAAGTAAGTAAGGATCAACGAAGAGCGGGATGTTTCGCCAATGGGTGGTTCATTAATTATGAGAGCGTTACAGAGATGCCCAGTGAAATACAAAAGTAAATGCTACAAGAGAGGCTCTGTACATACGTTCTGTTATCTTTTGCACTGTTACCACGGAAAACGTCGTACAACGTCATCTGTATTTGGAAACATACTAGCATAGCGTAGTGAAAGTTAATTCTCTAGTGGCGGCAAGTGTCCAATGTCCATAATATAAAAACTGAAATTCAGTCATCGGAGCGGTAGCCCTTAGGCTGGTGTAATACAACTCTCAACTGTATTCTGTGTAAGCCTCATCATCTCTGAATTACTATTGCAACTTACTTTCACCTCAACCTGCTCACCGCAGTCAAACTTTGGTCTCCCTCTACTAATTTTATTCTCAATTACCTACACATCCCTCCCATCACACTAGTTCCCACCATTAACAAGCTGACGATTCTAGTCGTGTAGTAAATCACATTTCTGCTCAATTCGATTCAGTACATCTTCACCATTACCTGATGTACCCATTTAATATGTTTCTCTCTCATGTACCGTCACATTACAAACGCTTCAATTCTCTTCTTGTCTGGACAGAAAAATATGTTCAGAAAATCGTCCTAACTCTTCAGTTAACATTCGATGTTAACAAATTGCTCTTATCCAGAAACATGTTTTTTCCCGCTGCCCGTGTCGTCTATGTCTTCTCCATTTCAGTCATCGTCAATTATTACAAAACTCGTCTACTATTTTTAGTGACTAATTTCCTAATCTAGTTCCACCACGACAGTTGGAAAATCGGAAGAGAATAAAACTGAAGCGTTTGAGATGTAGTGCTGCACAAGAATGTTGAAAATTTAGTGGACTGATACGGTAAAGAATGAGGAGGTTGCGCACAAAATTGGCGAAAATGGAACATATGGAAAACAATGAAAATAAGAAGGAAGAAGATCGTAGGACTTATGTTAAGACACCAGGCAGGGATTTTCTCTGCCTCGTGCTGACTGGGTGTTGTGTGATGTCCTTAGGTTAGTTAGGTTTAAGTAGTTCTAAGTTCTAGGGAACTGATGACCATAGCTGTTAAGTCCCATAGTGCTCATAGCCATTTGAACCATTTAAGACACCAGGAAGAGGATAAAAGCTGTAAAGGAAGACAGAATCGAAAACATGCAACGAATAACTGATGACATATGGTGCTACTCTAACATGAAGAGGTTTGCACAGCAGAGGAATTTCTAGCACACCACATCAAACCAGTCAGAGGACTGATATCTATTCATTTCAACTGATATTCTGAGTCATATACTGTGTCGGAGTATTATAGTGTCATTGGACGACATGAAGGCTTTCATTTTCCTTATTTTGAGCGTTATTTCCTACTTGGTATCTATACTGCTTGCTGTATCTACATATTAAGCAACAAATGGGATCGCTTACGACCCTGTCATCCGTTGGAAGTGTACGGGAGAAACCGCAACAGCACAAGTATTAAATTCTCTCCGAATGTTTCCGTTACTCACAACAAAATTCGGCTAATACCTCCCGTAGTTTTTATCGCAGTCCGACAATCCTAATTTTGCCTTTTTTTGTCTTTTGAAAGATCTGATTTTAACTATTTAGAATTAGTGTTATTGCCAATAAACGTTTTCAGAAAATACCGGTTTCCCATTTTCCCCGCTGGTCTACTCCCTATTCAGTAAGTGAAACTATTTCTCTGTTTCTTTCTCCTTGAGAACAAGAATATTAACATGAGTCATGCTTTATCGAGTAAAATCCGAGGAAATTTATAACTGTTGTGCTGCAGAACATTCTTCGTTGTTTGGTAAATTCAATGCGAAATATTAACTTTTATAGTTGGAGTACCAGTCTTCGTGTGTGTTGACACTAGCACGTCTGATATAAGTGTATTATTTTGCCAATGATGGCTCTTACCTTTTATGTAAAAAGCATTTTGTTCATGAATGCTGCAGTCGATTTTGTTGCTCGGTGATGTGAGCCAAAAAAAGTAAGAGAAACCTCAACTTCTTTTTCCTGGACAGCGAGGAAAAATAAATTTAAGAGTGTAAATGGCACTTAATGTTGGAAATCAACAATAAAAGCGAATAGGTGGCTAAAGCTAGTTAGTAAAAAGTCGTTAAATGGACAGTTGTCTACTCTTCGGATAATATTCTAATTTATTTAAAGGGCTAATTTAATTTATTTTCTTCTTGTATTAAATTCTTGTATTGTATTTAGCGCTATCACTTCACTATTATGTTTCATTATCTCTTGACTATGAGGTTTTGTTCTAGGAAGTGGGAATGCTTAAACTTCACGATAATTAAAGGAACTTAAGTATTTATAACAAGGTGTTGCAATAAAGTTATTTAAGCGCGTGAGCACTAGTCACTATACCACAAGGGAATCTGTCACAGTCTGGTGGAAACTATAAGCGTAACTGTAAGACTCATTCAGATACAAACTTAAACACTTAATTTACCTATCTTCTGGTATTACTCAAATGCATATACACGGATGGGCCGGAGGATAATGCAGTATATAGAGCCTGGCCTTCTTGTACACTCAGCAATTGTATAGGCCCTGGCTTCTTGTGATGCAAAGCTGAAACGTCAGTGTCAATTACTTGCAGTTCGTTTTGTGGTACTGAGTATTTCACTCAAAACTATATTTATACTTCGTCTAGTTTCTAGCTCTTTCTCCACTACTTTACTACAATATTTTTTCATCCGATAATCACAGATGCTTCTATGAATCCATTTAAAAATACGTGATTCCTTGTTCTGTACAATTACGCACAGACTTCATTTAATAATTGGGTCTGCTATCTGCTGCTCCTTTAACGAGGAGTTATATATGATGGTTACATGTAAGGCGTTCGGTTTACGTACGATAGGAATAAACTGGCATCCCCAATGGCCGGATCAAAACTTTCACCAACTCCTGAATCGTTCCTGATGATATTACGCCACATTCTCATCGTCTTTATGGGTAAGTAATTAGTTCTACGAGCCACTGATTCTTTCTTTTTCTAATACCTCTACACCCATAGTTTTCTTGCGTTCCTCCGAAATAGGAATATTCAGTCGATGTGTTGTTACGCCGAACTTTTCTGAGTTCATCAGTTACTTTTATTTTGTGTATGTTTATAAACACCTGTAACTGCTGGCACATTCTCATCCAGAAATTATATTGGTGTGTATGTGCATCCGAACAACCGCCTCCGTAAGGAACATCCGCACATTGGCAACCGCGTAGAGGCGTTTCGTTGCGAAATTATTTTGTTACTGACGTTTCGTACAAATTCCCAAACATGTCTTAATGACCGGTTCGAAATAGGGCCTCCGTACGTGACAGATCAGGGCGTCTGATTACACTGCAGAGGACCCGGTTTCAAGTCCCTTACACTCAACGATTTTTGGCTCGTAAGGCCAATTGAGGAACTGCTTTAGTGAGAAATAGTTGCTCCAAGGCATGCAAAGCTGAAAACGTGTAGGAGGGCAATAGCATGACACCTCGTGGAAAGGATGCGACGGAGGCCGCTCAGTATCGTGTGTTAGTCCCGGCTTGATAGTAGGGCTACTATTTCATGCACTTGCTGCAGAAAATTGTATTTATCCAACCACATACCTAAATTTTTTAAATCCTGTGATTTATTATTGTCCATCCTTGCCAAACATAACACAAGATGAACATGAAATGTCCGCAAATCGTATTACTAAATACTGTAGTTGCTCTTCGAATGTGCTGCACTGGTCTCAGAAACTTATGCTCTCCGCGAGAGGATGTGCTTCCAACATGATTCTACACCATCACACTTCGATATTAGCACATACCTCATCGCTGCATTGGAGGGAGAGGGTGTGCACCATGGTCAGTGCAAACACTGTGTTTCACTCCTACGGATTTTCTTCCAAATATTGTTACGTAAATTCAGTTGGTACTTTTCTAGCTGCCGCCGGCCGGGGTGGCCGACCGGTTCTAGGCGCTACAGTCTGGAACCGCGCAACCGCTACGGTCGAAGGTTCGAATCCTGCATCGGGCATAGATGTGTGTGATGCCCTTCGGTTACTTAGGTTTAAGTAGTTTTAAGTTCTAGGGGACTGATGACCTCAGGAGTTAAGTCCCATAGTGCTCAGAGCCATTTGAACCATTTTTCTAGCTGCCACTGCCAAACAGACATCAACGATATTTGAGAGAGTATGGCCAAATATCATGTGCCGCTGTAATTGTAAACTGAGACTGGTGGTTATCTTTTTTATAGTTGCTATTAGTTGCCTATACTCTTAGGTACATGTTTTGTGTTGGTAGTAAAGAAAAAATTAGTTCCTTTATAGGACTGTATAGACGTTATAATTTAGACCATTAAGTTTTAGAATACCGACATTTCGACCAAAACAATACTGCGGTAACCACTAAATTTCTCATTTTACCACATCTCAATGTAATACATAAATTCTTCCTGTTACCTTCTTCCCAAATGTTGGGGAACATGGCATCGTCATGTATGATCTCTTCCATAGTAAATTATTTCACTGAAATGTGCCCCACAATAGTTCAAATGTGTTTGAATTCCTAAGCGACCAAACTGGAGAGGTCATCGGTCCGTAGACTTAAACTAACTTATGCTAAGAACAACACACACGCACACACCCATGTTCGAGGGGGGACTCGAACCTCTGGTGGGAGGGGCTGCGCAATCCGTGACATGGCGCCTCAAACCGCGCGGCCACACCCCGCCACGATTAGTTAAAATTATATTAGGTAAAAGCCAACTGTAACATTTCCTCATCGAAGGCAGTCAACAATTTCTTTTACCTATACTACTCTGAACAAGATTCATATTAAGGGAATGTAACAGATAGCATGCAAACTGAAGGCCACACGAACTGCAGCGAGTTATGTAAGCAACGTTTGACCATTACAGAACTCGGTGATAACTCAATTACTTTGAATGCTCAAGCACAAATTAACGTACAGGAATTTAAAGCCAGCCACTGTGGCCGAGCCGGCCGAAGTGGCCGAGCGGTTCTAGGCGCTACAGTCGGGAACCGCGCAACCGCTACGGTTCAAATGGCTCTAAGCACTATGGGACTTAACTTCTGAGGTCATCAGTCCCGTAGAACTTAGAACTACTTAAACCTAACTAACCTAAGGACATCACACACATCCATGCCCGAGGCAGGATTCGAACCTGCGACCGTAGCGGTCGCGCGGTTCCAGACTGTAGCGCCTAGAACCGCTCGGCCACTCTGGCGGGCCGGTTAAGTTTTCTAAAAGTCTCATACTTGACAGATATGTAATATTTATCTTAGTTTCAATTTTCGTTAATGAACGAAAATTTTATTTGTAATTTCGGAGTTATTTGCAGGAGGTTTGCTACTAGTATTACTGTTATAAACACTACTGGCCTGAACTGTAATAGTACTGAAAACAACCTATGAAGGCATAATTTCTTTAGAAGTGGTCAAAGGCATAACATCTTTAGAAGAATGAAAGAGGAGTTGTGAAAGCGCTCTTCATCAGTTGCCCATAAAATTTCCCCATTGGTGGGTGGAGACGGAGATTTGCTGGTGGTGGTACGTTCATAGTCAAGTGGTTCACGACGTGGATTGACACTTCATCACCGCAACGTGTCGGTAATGCGTCTGTTTCATACGGTTCACTCTATATGGACTAGCTATGCTTTCTTAACAAGGCAATTACAAAGTGACACGTGTTATTTACTGGAATTAAGGGGAACGTGGAAGGGAGGACCCACCAATATAACTTTCCTTTCACGCAACCTGTTTATGTAACAACATATAAACTGTGTTTTACAGATAATCGAAGCATTTGAACACAGCATTTTCTTTAACAACATGAACAATTTTGCAAAATTCTTTTGGCCTTAAACCTTAAGTTCAATTAGCGTTTAATCTTTGCAAAAGAAATATGAAATTCTGTACTGCAAAACAGCAGACAATATGACAATGATTACAAGACGGCCATACCTGTCACCCGCCTGTCTTATTAAATGCCCTTCTGCAGCACATGATAACTATATAAGCACCACTGATAACAAGAGTGATTCAATTACTCAAAAAAGATTACTTCATTTTTAATCTGAAAGCTGCACGTCGAAGGGTTCAGGGTTATGATGCGCACCTGTTCTTAAAGGTTAAACAGATTAACAAACAATATGACCGTCATATGGCTTACTTCAAAGCAACCAACCTCTTAATTTCAGTCGGCAACCAAGTTGCGACTGGACTCCAACCGGTCCCTTCTGGCAATTGACTAAAGCCCTGGTGGCAGTTGGCTCTTGATATTTTCGAGGTTAAACTGATCGTCAGTTACTCGGACTGCTCTGAAGAAACGTCCTGAAACATTACTTATTGCAAGAGAACACACGCGACAGACCCACAAGATCCAGCTAAAATACACCAATAATGACACTGTCTTTCAAACACGGAAACGAACAGCTTAGTACAACAATTTGTCCAGATTATAACTACTGACTGAGAAAAGCAATTACAATTAAGGAACTGAACCAGTTAACAGCTAATTCTAACAATAAGGTCACTCTTTTGTTTAATGGCAACATGTGGCTTAGTACAATTTTTCCAGCTGTATTTACGACCAAGGTCTGATTAATTAGAACATTAATGATTTAGTACAAACCTAAAAGGAAAGATAGTATGATAGCGGGACAAATTTTCAGAGGACAACTAGTGTCTTACTACAACACTACTGTCTGTATTTACAACCAAAGAGCCGACCGAGTGAAATTCTGAGGATCGGGTGAAAACCAGAAAATAATAAGGTGGGCAGGTAGACAATGACACAAATCACCACGAGGATTACATAACGTTACTGCTCTTTATCAGCAACCAGTTACATGTGACGACGGTGTGTCGCAGCGGTTACTGAGTGGTGCCGATGAAAGCCAGGCAGAAGAGGGCAGCCAGGCCATGAGCGGTAGTCCGACAAGAACGTTGCCAACCAGCCGACGGAATGTCGGTCTGCTGCTTCTAATCGACGCTGTCCCTAGTGAAGAACTCCCGTATCTTCGCTCTGCGCAGGCCCTCCTTGGCAGTTCGTGGCTTCGGCAGCCCGGACCTCGTGACCACCTCTTGCCACGACGCTACCGCCAATCTGCAAACTTCGCGCCTCCCTCTCGGGCCAGCGAACCCCGTTGGCGTATATATATCGGCAAGCAAAGACCTTCTATGGACACAACCCACAGATGCCAACACTTCCTCATAGATATTGGCAATGGAGCCACAAGAGGGATAGTCGATACTACACCTGAGCCAATGACGCAAGACAGTACAGTCTACTAACTCACTGGTGACACGGCTCACACAGTTCTTACTGAAATTTGAATGGTGTAGGAATTTCTAAGTTAAATGACTAAACCGGACAATGGTACATCTAGAATCTGTCGACATAGAGTATGCAACAGCATGTTACGTCAGCTCTGTGAGTGCTTGACCTTTGACCCCGCCGATAAGGTGGCTCAAGTCCATCTTGGCAGCGCGCCAGCCGCCGAAGACTGACGAACAGCGGACGCGAGCACCTAGAGCGACTAGTGCTCGCGTCCGGGATAACACTCGGCTGGCACTGTGAAATTTTCTAAGTCCCTTATCTCTCGCCGCGCCACTGCGCGGCTATAAAAGCGAGCGCTGCCCGCGGAGCGGATCATTCGCGCTGCTGCTGCTGCACAGGCAACTGCATTGAACGCTGCCAAGATGCCATACAGAAGATATCGTCGCCGTGCAAGACAGACAATATATAAAACAATTGAAGACGTCGAAATGACAACATCTGCCGCTGACAAGAAGAAAAATACCATAAAATCTAAATGTTACTGAGCTTCTGATTCGGTTGTCTAATCTTCCCTATCCTCTTCTGCACAGTAATGCTTCTGATGAACTGCTTTATCGTTTGTTCAATTGGAGACATTTCAAAGAATTTTGATTTCGGTTTTCCTCTGGTAAGTATAACTGTCACCTAACGGGTACCGCTTGTCTGAAGGCTGCTGAACTGGTTTACTACGTGCACTTTTAACTGCGATAATAACTGTGTCTACCATATGGTCAGCAAATAAAAGTGTAAAATGGGTGTTTGACATAAATGGTTTATTATCAACAATAATACGCCTGTCCTCTTGTGTAAATAACACTGGTGCATAATATGGTATTTGGCTAGCAACCAAGTTGATTGTTCCAGAATATGTACTTTCTAGTTTGGTCCCTGAATTATTCTGGGATCCCTTTTCATCCTACTGCTGGAAATGCCATTCATCTTCAGTTCTGTGGTGCCCACTTTGCCTTAAGTGGCTAAGATTTCTCAGTTGAAGCCCGCTGACCGATCAATAAGGCAGTTTTAGGGTGTGCAGCTTATGTCCCCGTTGGTTGATTACACTGCCAATGGTTCACAGTAATCCACTCGACAACTTGTGTGAGGACGTTATAAATGCACGTTACCATAAGCTTGGAACCCTTCGCTGGCCAGAGTGGCCGTGCTGTTCTAGGCTCTACAGTCCGGAGTCGAGCGACCGCTACGGTCGCAGGTTCGAATCCTGCCTCGGGCATGGGTGTGTGTGATGTCCCTAAGTTAGTTAGGTTTAATTAGTTCTAAGTTCTAGGAGACTGATGACCTCAGAAGTTAAGTCGCATAGTGCTCAGAGCCATTTGAACCATTTTTATACTCTTCTCTGGCTCTGTCTTGTTTTTTGATGGGTGATCAGTTAGAATGTGATCCTGGATGAGAGTCGTGAGTGTTTTCACAGAAATGCATTTTCGGTTATTTAATTTGGAGTAGTGCGATAAGCCACTAGCAATTTCTGTAGAGCATGCTTTTTCCTCCACAGTTGGCCTCCTTCATGGCTTCCTTGAAAGTGGTGACAAATGTTTGTGCTTCACCATTTGAAGTATGGTGAAATGGAGCTGATGGAGCTGTAGTCGAGTGTTCTATACCATTAGGGCCATAGAAATCTTTGAATTCCTTTCAGAGCATTGAGTCCCACTGTCATAAACAATGAATTTCGGGATTCTTTGTATGACAAAGATTTATTTGACTGCCTTTATGGTAACTTTTAAGATCGAGGACATCATGTCAAATATATATGGAAAGTGTAGGGATGTGTGCCGGCCTGTGTGGCCGAGCGGTTCTAGGCGCTTCAGTCTGGAACCGCGCTACCGCTACGGTCGCGGGTTCGAATCCTGCCTCCATTTGTGAGCATGTGTCCACACATATGAACCAGGATGCTGTCCAAAATGGTCCAGAATAATCAACTTGAATTCATTCCCATGCTTCCATTCCTTGCAGCCAATTATGAAAATTCTTTTCGGAATTGGGTTCCCCATTTGACAACGATCACATTGTGAAACCAATTCTCCTATTTATTTATCCACTTTTGGCCATCGGCATTATGCTATTGTCGATTCTCTCGTTCCAACGATGTCTTATTGTTTATCATAAAGCGTCTTCTAAACTTTATTTTGGCAGGTTTTGGGCACGGTAAATCTTGTGAAAGTTGTCTGAAGAAGTAATGAGCCATGGTTAATGCTGATGGCAGTATTTTCTTAAAATATGGATGCCGAAATGTTTTGTCATTTGGCGAAGAGTCTGGCCATCCTTTCTTAACATATTACGTTTGAAATGTAAGACAATCATTTTTATTTCTGCATCTTTGCTCATGGATTCTCATATTGTTTCTGTTAGCAACTGGGTGTAAATCATTCTGTCTGTTAATTTCAAGTTCCAAGCAAGATTCTCCAGATATATTGAATTTGTCATCCAGACCAGCAAGCAGGCTTGATAATGGTTTTCTGAGGCTCTGTAGATGATTTTACAGCTGTATCCCATCCATGTCATTTCCAATTCTTATAGTCCCTAAGCTTCATTACTGGAAGCTTTTTTCGATTAGATGGAATATCAAAACTAGATGCTTGTGATCTACGATCATTTAAAACCATCTTTGGCACAACCATTGGTGGAGATTCTTGACCTCATAAATTATCTATAGTGTTTCCTTTTCAGTCTAGCTTTGTGTTGCCCGAAGTTCATTTAAAGTCTTTTGCTCAAACGCGATAAGTTTTCCTATACATCTGAATACCGAATCCATATGATGATGCATCAGCAGGTAATATGACAGTCTGAGTCGGTTAAAAAAAATGGCTCTGAGCATTATGGGACTCAACTGCTGAGGTCATTAGTCCCCTAGAACTTAGAACTAGTTAAACCTAACTAACCTAAGGACATCACACACATCCATGCCCGACGCAGGATTCGAACCTGCGACAGTAGCGGTCTCGCGGTTCCAGACTGCAGCGCCAGAACCGCGCGGCCACTTCGGCCGGCAGTCGGTTAAAGTACACAAGTTTAATTTCCTTAATAATTTCCTCCTTAAGCTTCAAAACAGCAGCTTTCTCTTACTTGATCCCTTTGAAATTTGCCTTTCTTTAAAGTTAATTCAGTTGTCCATGGATTTCAGTAAATCCCTTGATGAGTTTTTGTAGTAATTTACTTTTCCAATAAAATATTCTAATTTTTTGTGTTAGGCATGAGGCGGCATAATTATTGGAGCAATACCACCTTCAGATGGTTATACTCCATGTTGTTGTTGTTGTGGTCTTCAGTCCTGAGACTGGTTTGATGCAGCTCTCCATGCTACTCTATCCTGTGCAAGCCTCTTCATCTCCCAGTACCTACTGCAACCTACACCCTTCTGAATCTGCTTAGTGTATTCATCTCTTGGTCTCCCTCTACGATTTTTGCCCTCCACGCTGCCCTCCACTGCTAAATTTGTGATCCCTTGATGCCTGAAAACATATCCTACCAACCGATCCCTTCTTCTAGTCAAGTTGTGCCACAAACTTCTCTTCTCCCCAATCCTATTCAATACATCCTCATTAGTTACGTGATCTACCCACCTTATCATCAGCATTCTTCTGTAGCACCACATTTCGAAAGCTTCTATTCTCTTCTTGTCCAAACTAGTTATCGTCCGTGTTTCACTTCCATACATGGCTACACTCCATACAAATACTTTCAGAAACGACTTCCTGACACTTAAATCTATACTCGATGTTAACAAATTTCTCTTCTTCAGAAACGATTTCCTTGCCTTTGCCAGTCTACATTTTATATCCTCTCTACTTTGACCATCATCATTAATTTTGCTCCCCAAATAGCAAAACTCCTTTACTACTTTAAGTGTCTCATTTCCTAATCTAATTCCCTCAGCATCACCCGATTTAATTTGACCACATTCCATTATCCTTGTTTTGCTTTTGTTGATGTTCATCTTATATCCTTCTTTCAAGACACTCCTGATTCCGTTCAACTGCTCTTCCAAGTCCTTTGCTGTCTCTGACAGAATTACAATGTCATCGGCGAACCTCAAAGCTTTTACTTCTTCTCCATGAATTTTAATACCTACTCCGAATTTTTCTTTTGTTTCCTTTACTGCTTGCTCAATATACAGATTGAATAACATCGGGGACAGGCTACAACTCTGTCTCACTCCTTTCCTCACCACTGCTTCCCTTTCATGCGCCTCGACTCTTATAACTGTCTTCTGGTTTCTGTACAAATTGTAAATAGCCTTTCGCTCCCTGTATTTTACCCCTGCCACCTTCAGTATTTGAAAGAGAGTATTCCAGTTAACATTGTCAAAAGCTTTCTCTCAGTCTACAAATGCTAGAAACGTAGGTTTGCCTTTTCTTAATCTTTCTTTTAAGATAAGTCGTAAGGTTAGTATTGCCTCACGTGTTCCAACATTTCTACGGAATCCAAACTGATCTTCCCCGAGGTCCGCTTCTACCAGTTTTTCCATTCGTCTGTAAAGAATTCGCGTTAGTATTTTGCAGCTGTGACTTATTAAACTGATAGTTCGGTAATTTTCACATCTGTCAACACCTGCTTCCTTTGGGATTGGAATTATTATATTCTTCCTGAAGTCTAAGGGTATTTCGCCTGTGTCATACATCTTGCTCACCAGATGGTAGATTTTTGTAATGACGGGCTCTCCCAAGGCCATCAGTAGTTCTAATGGAATGTTGTCTATTCCCGGGGCCTTGTTTCGACTCAGGTCTTTCAGTGCTCTGTCAAACTCTTCACGCAGTATCTTATCTCCCATTTCGTCCTCATCTACATCCTCTTCCATTTCCATAATATTGTCCTCAAGTACATCACCCTCGTATAAACCCTCTATATACTCCTTCCACCTTTCTGCCTTCCCTTCTTTGCTTGGAACTGGGTTTCCATCTGAGCTCTTGATATTCATACAAGTGGTTCTCTTCTCTCCAAAGGTCTCTAATTTTCCTGTAGGCAGTATGTACGTATCTTAACCCTAGTGAGACAACCCTCTACATCCTTACATTTGTCCTCTAGCCATCCCTGCTTAGCCATTTTGCACTTCCTGTCGATCTCATTTTTGAGACGTTTGTATTCCTTTTTGCCTGCTTCATTTACTGCATTTTTATATTTTCCCCTTTCATCAATTAAATTCAATATTTCTTCCGTTACCCAAGGATTTCTATTAGCCCTCGTCTTTTTACCTACTTGATCCTCTGCTACCTTCACTACTTCATCCCTCAGGGCTACCCATTCTTCTTCTACTGTATTTCTTTCCCCCATTCCTGTCAATTGTTCCCTTATGCTCTCCCTCAAACTCTCTCCAGCCTCTGGTTCTTTCAGTTTATCCAGGTCCCATCTCCTTATATTCCCACCTTTTTGCAGTTTCTTCAGTTTTAATCTGCACTTCATAACCAATAGATTGTGGTCAGAATCCACATCTGCTCCTGGAAATGTCTTACAATTTAAAACCTGGTTCCTAAATCTCTGTCTTACCATTATATAATCTATCTGATACATTTTAGTATCTCCAGGATTCTTCCAGGAATACAACCTTCTTTTATGATTCTTGAACCAAGTGTTAGCTATGATTAAGTTATGCTCTGTGCAAAATTCTACAAGGCGGCTTCCTCTTTCATTTCTTCCCCCCAATCCATATTCACCTACAATGTTTCCTTCTCTCCCTTTTCCTACTGACGAATTCCAGTCACCCATGACTATTAAATTTTCGTCTCCCTTCACTACCTGAAGAATTTCTTTTATCTCGTCATACATCAATTTCTTCATCATCTGCAGAGCTAGATGGCATATAAACTTGTACTACTGTAGTAGGCATGGGCTTTGTGTCTATCTTGGCCACAATAATGCGTTCACTATGCTGTTTGTAGTAGCTTACTCCATATGCATCAGTTATGATAATTAGGAAATGCACTTCATTTTCGATGTATTCACATTTATTTCAATTGCATGTCGGCCATTTTTTTCCAGTCGTGTAAAAATCGTGACCATATTTTGCATGTTCTCATCCATATTTTACCACTTGGTACCACAAATGACAATCTATGGTACTCTAAAAGTCTAAACAGAATATTGACAGCCGTCATCTAGGATTCTTCTTCCAGTTATAAACGGCTGTGAATAATGGAAATTATTCAGTAACTTTCCGGTTGGAATGAAATTATAGCCTCAAGCCTTCGCCACTCACCCGCTATGAGAGGCCGTCGACAGTTCGATAGTGACACTTTATGGAGTAAGTATTTAGGTACCAGTGCTGATGATTTTTATTCAAAATTTGCGCTGTGGATAGGTTAGAACCAGGGCCCCTCGTCCTTTCATTACCGCTCAAAGGCGCTAGCCCTGGATACTCTGTTTGGCAATGTATGTCAAACAATGAAGGGTAATTACTTTGGTACCGTGCTATGATAACAAAATACGGAAGTACGGTAACGTGATCGATGCAACCCGGTTGCAGTGATACGTTTGGTTTGCGAGCGTTGGATTCACAAAGTTCGTTACGATGCGAAAACCGCTTGAATACAAATATTGACCTCTTTGCCAGAGAGGTCACAGTAAAGTCGGTCTTACGGTGCGTGAGGATTAACTTCGTAGGTTAGAAACAGCAGGCTTGTTGCTGTGCACCAAGCGCGATTAGGAATGATCGTGGCCGCGCCACGTGCTTTCGCAGCTGTTTCCAAGTCCACAAAGGGTTATCTCTTAGTTGCTGGGGAGTCTTCTGGGTTGTACTGCCGTGGTCCAGCAAAGATTTCGGTTTCTAATGTTTCGTCCAGAACTGCGATGGACGTCCTCGGAGGTGCTCTTGGTGATTGTGTCAGTCGGTAAGACAGTCGGTAGCAGGATACGCTGTTGGGGCCCAAATGCTGCAATACTGAACTTACATTCGACTTATAGCGACTGTCATGAGTACTTTCCACCCATAACTAGTCGACAGCTCGCTTTAGGGATATGAAAGCGGTGTAGGAAAGTACAGCGTGGGTGGACCAGACACAGAGATTGAATGCGCTTATGGGCATTTGGGACAATAAAGGGCTGTGTATGGGTTGCAAGTATTTATGTATTTGAAATGTAACAATGTCTGACATGACAGCCACATGTCGCTATCGATATCGTTTCCTTTACTGCCATTGTTTTCTGGTCATTTTGTAGTGGGCATATCTGCTCCGGAGGAAACTATTCCGTGTTTCTCAATAAAAAGGTGCTGCATCAGTGCGATCTCATATTACCGCTACTCGCTCTAAGGCGGTCAGTGAGTCTCAATAGCCGGGGCCGATCATCGCCACAGATTTGAGCGTTTTGCAGAAGTGGAGCCACCAACTGTTCTGCGCTTATTTTAGCGAGAATCGGCACTTGTTCGTATTGGAGGCAAGAACCACTGAGCCGCCATTACTGCTCGCAGAGATTAACTGAGCGTGTTATTGGAGATCAAGGATAGGCCACTGGGCGCTTTCGGAACTGTGTGAGACAGTCGGTTGATTTTCTTCCAAAGCTTTGGCGTATCCAAACAAATGCGTCACCCCCGCCATTGCGCTTGGCATGAAGAGCCTGAACAGTTTGTGGGACACTAGCCCATGCCAGAACCGACCTCTTGTTTGTTAATGAGCGTTTTACAAGCCGAGAGTGGAAAGTTTCTATTACGTTCCCCGAGATATTCTGGGTTGTCGCATTGGCTACATCGATGGATGGCTCCCTTCACGTGGAGTTCTTTGAGTGTTTGGCGGTTGAAGGTTATGAACAAAGATTCGAGGGCTTTTATCTTCCGTCAGTGTCTGATACTGACCGGCGCAACTAGTGTTGGAAAATTAAGTGTCTTAATTGCGGTAGAGCAAGCAATATCCTGAGCAGACTGTCAATTACTTATTCTGTCACGCATCTTGCTTTGCCTAATTAATTACACTTTTTTGTTTAGTCTCGCTATCTTCCAATATGTGAGGTGTCAACATAAGAAAATCTTGTTGCGTTTAATCCACCCTGTCTTCCATATAATATAGTACCACATCACAGTGTTGGTATAATTTTCTGTAATTTCAGTTGAGATTTTAGAGAACGCTGTTCCCTGTCAATTTTTGAGTGAATCATGCCTATTCAGTAGAGCAAATACAGTCTCAATTATCCTACACCGTTCCCATCGCTAGGCGATCCACAAATAACAAATGTAATACGCTGGATACCTGAGTTGTTTTTCCCAACGTGACGGTGAACCAGTTGTGCACAATGGGCAAATATAACGATCAGTTATGTAACCTTAAGAGTAGGTGATAGCCATGGCACTCACTCGTCAACTATTTCAATAAATATATTTGTTAATCAGTGTCAGACACCTCCATGTCCCCTAGGTCTCAATTTCCGATTTGTGATTCTCGTGACAGTTTTGGGTAGCCCACTTGCACTGTTCCGATACAGCAGATATCAACATTTTGTAGCGAATTTTTATCGTACCTCAAGGACATGTTACGCGCCTTGGCCAAACTTACAAGCAAAAAGCTTCACTGAGACCCTTAGCCAGAATCTTACTTTTGGTTTCTTCGGATAGCCTGCAGATAAGACGACACAATGAGAAACATCTTAAGGTGCAAAACTTATAACGACCATGTTTTCGTCCCATTTTGTATTTACTTGTAAATTAATCTGCACCTGCAGCGTTTGCAAGGTTGGCACTTAGAAAGGGAGTGTTTTTTTGTAATTTGTTTCTTTTTGTGTGTGCCTGTATTTCAGGGAATGAAATTGGGGTAAATTTATATTGCGAATGGACAACTTTCTTTCGATGCGTGAAGAGTTTTTTGTATTTTGGGTCATAGTTCATTTATTTTGTGATAGCTACAGTTTGCTTTGTGATACAACTTTTCTTTTCTTTTTTAAAGCTTGAGTGCGCCTTTATTCTGAGGGTTGCGGTGAAGGGAAAGGGGGGGGGGGGGTTAGAGTCATTAGCAATTTCGTTGGCTGAAACACAGGAAAGCGCACTGACAAACGAACAAAGTGATACTAGCGTGTCTTGTGATACGGAGTCAACCGTGATCCAGAGCAGGTCGAGTTTCAAAATAGAGGAGAATTCCAGTCTGGGTCTCACAGATGGTAGAGCGAGCGAAATGAGACAGGGAAAAGGCACAGGAGAGAGATAGGAAACGCGAAGCCCATAGGAAACAATCTGAAGCATGTAGAAACGAACCATAGGAGTACTGAAAAGAATTCCGTGGACAGCTGGTCGAACTACAGAGGTAATCCGATTCTCTACTGGTACCAGCTGATGAAAGGCTGGGTGAGTTTACAAAAGCAGCAGACAGCGGTGTGACCAGCCTCGGTACAGGCGTAAACACGCCAGTATTTAAAAGAATGTGGGTTGTGGAGGAGCGAATTGTACCTGAGAACACAGAACTGTTTCAGTTCCCAGAAACTGAGAAGTTTGTGTCGCTCGGTCGACATGTAGAAAATTTCAGGAAAGAAACTGAGCTACCGCAAGCCAAGTAGCCATTACCGTTTGTAGTAAAGAATATTCTGAGGGCTATTAATCTGAAGCATATTTGCGAGAGTTCCTTGTGGCTCGAATTCGCCGATACAAGACAGGGCCACTGGGAGCGAATCACGTGCTGCATCGGGGCAGAATTTTTCCCTGAAACACCTCGTTGAGGAAATCCCTTATCTACAACGAAGGCACAAATACCTGTATATTGAAACGTGGATTGGACAGTTTAAGAATAACTTGCTTAACTCCTGGCCAATTAGAAGAAAGTTGGAATTCATGGGTAAGCACATTAATGAGGCTGTAATCTTGACAGTTTTGCCAGCCAGAAGAGACTGTACAACCTTCTCAGAACTGTGATCAGAAATTACTAAGCTGTACCGGTCTGCTATGGAACAGAAGAGGGTGCACCCAAGTCTCACAGTAACCCAATCACTGGCAGCAACGTTCTTTCAATCTAGTTTAATGTATTTCTACGCTGTACTAAAACGAAATCTACATCTTGACCAACCACATAACAGAGGGGAGAAGATTCAACTATCCATAAATGCGATTCCAAAAGAACCTATCGCCACTCTCTATTGAAATGACTGCTCTGAGCTATTCAAATTAATTCTGACAGATCTCGATGAGCACATGTGGAAATGTAGAAAATGGAGTATTGCAACGGGTAGGTATCAGGAGAATGGTAATGTAGGTTAACGTAGCAACAGCAGCTGGTTCAAAAATCGGAGGACTAATTGGCGAAATCAGAGACCCAGACAATACGATGAGAGTTCTAATCCAGGAAATGCTGTGCAGTGTCAGCCAAGGGATCAGTAAATCGAAGCAATGCGCACAGAGTAAATACGAAATCCAACAACAAGTTTCACTCAAATACAGCAGAAAACGAGTGACGATGGTAATTAAGTGTAGACTTTGAGTACGCTAAAGTACGATGAAGTCAGAGACGACCTGTTGGGCGGAACGGACAACACTCAATAAGCAGTTTCTCTCACCATAGCTCTTTACATTAGCAATCTGTATGTTGGACGTTAATAGTCTCGTAAATGGGAAATGGTTTTAGCCAGAAGATAGGATGGCTTTCCCGCTGCAAAGTAAAAGAGGTGAGGGGAGTGAAGACGCAGGTGACGTCTTGTTTCTTGTGTCAGAATGTGACATTCATCATGAATGCCATCATAATTGCACAGCTGATGACAGAACTCATACTAGGGATGGAATTTATGTGGCAATGTAGACAGATAAGAAATTTCTCTCGCATAGGACAGTGTAAAATCACACTCCATGCAGTGATGCTCTCAGCCACTGCTTAGCAATCACGGCGTTGCCACCAAGGATGGTTCACTGTGACCCAACAGCTTCCCTCATGAAAGTGCAGTGTTCCATAGATATAAGACATCTTGAATGAGAAGGGAGAAGACCTCGGAAACATACTAATAGAGTACGCGAAGTCTTTAATGTTAAACTTGGTACTTTTAACACTTTTACATTTAAGTCTAGCGTTAAAAAGTGCAATAAGTATTTACAACACCGTTCAGTATTTCATTAATCTAAAACGATCAGGTAGTATGACAAGTTAAAGAGATGTTGGAGCAAGGACTTATTGAAAGGATACCAGTAGCCACAACAGTACCCTGGTCGCAGTACCAAAGAACGACGGTGCCAAGTCAGTTTCCGGATTTTCGTCAAACAAACACTTCCACTGTGCCTGAAACAGATCGCCTGACTGTCTGGAAGAATTGTTACAAACATACCTTGCAAAAAGTGCAATGACCAACCTGAATATAGTGACCCCCGACCTACAATCTCTATAAACCCGTCTAGGCGATATCAGTGTCACCTGGCGGAGGAATGACTGCTAGTCAGGCACACGCACTATGCATATAGTGTCAGTGAGGATCCGTGTATAGAATAGGGAAGGCGCGCGATGTATCTGAGTTTGACTGAGGGCAAATTGTGATGGCCCTGAGACTCGGCACAAGCATTTCAGAAGCTGCGCGACTTGTCAGGTGTTCGAGCAGTGCTGTGGTGAGTGCACGTGGCGAAACCAAGATGAAACCACGTCCCGACGCCGTGGGGTTGAGCGGCCATTCCTTATTACAGAAGTCGCACGTCATAGGCAGGACAGACTGGTAAAACTGGGCAAGCGGAAAACTGTGATGGAACTAACATCAGACGTTCATGCTGAGCGGAGTACAAGTGTGAACATGCAGTACACGGAACCCTCCTAACGATGGGTCTCCGCAGCCGACGACCCATACATATGACAATGTCAGCAGCACAACATCGGCAACTACGACTGAAAATAAGACAACATCCGCAACTACGATTGAAATGGACACATTGTCATCGGCACTGGACGTCAGCGCCATGGCAGAGGAATGCTCCTTATTCCTGTACTGCGGGATGGAGCCAAGCTGGCAACTGCTCCATTATGCTCTGAGGAACATTCACATGAGTATCTATGGATAAAGTGGAGCTCGTGCAAGGCTCTGTGATAGAAGAGGAATATCCTCCACTGGTAGCAGATCACATACACCCCTTCATGCCCATCGTGTTTCCCTACGGCAGTGGCATTTTTCAACAATATAATGCCCCATGTCACAGTACCAGCAGTGTGATGGAATGGCTCGAAGAACACAGTGGCTAGTTCCAATTGACGGTGTTGATCATGGCGTTAGAGCTCATCACCCCTCCCCAGAATTTACGGGACTTGGGTGACTTGCGCATGCATATTTGGTGTTAGCTGTCTCCAACGACCTACCAAGGCCTCATTGCTTCCATGTCCCAACGTGTCGCCGCTGTTATCCGTGCCAAAGGTGGACATGGCGACTATTAAGCAGGTGGTCATAATGTTCTGGTTGATCAGTACATCTCAGCAGGTGAAGTAGTCTCCAGCTGCAGGCAGTGCTGTGCGTTTTCATGCTACACGTAGATGTTACCAATACAGGATGCTACCTCGTGACCTGTCAAAATCTTCCCGCATTGATGTATGGGCCCTAGACATGGCACTGAACAAGGAAATTGGAAGATACATCAGCAGTTACGTACTTTTATGACATGTTGTGTACTATGGACTTCAGGGACGAGCAGAATTGTTATACATGAAAGTTACAGCAGATACTGTAGGCAGCTGTACTAACTGTGAATTTAGAAAAGATGATATTTGGAAAGAATGAGATCTCTGATTACTCAGAGTGCATACCGATGGCAGTTAAGAAATTCCTACCCCCAACAACCAAAAAGCGAGTGAGGCGCTTCCTTGGCCTAACAAATTGCTATTGGAGATTATTGAGAACGATCTCTTCGTGTCCCCAAGACAGTGCACCCGATGAGAAAAGAAATACTCCCTTGAACTACTATGAGTATCCAAATAGAGAATTCACTGAGCCGAAGCCAGCTTTAGTAATGCGTCGATTGTAGCCTAACCTGATCTGACCCACCTCTTTTACTTTTCTCAGGTTGTAGCAAAACTGGAATTTGGTGATGGAGGTGTTCCAAGAGATGAATGTGAATAGTACAGACTAGCACAATATAGTGACATGCGCCAGCTTTGCGCTAATAAGAGTGAACACTATTATTTTGTTACGGAACTGGAGGCCTTAGGCATTGTCTAAAAATTCCAGGTATTGCGGTATTATCTATGTGGAAGAACTACCATTGTGTACATGGATCACAAGGCCCTGGAACTTCTGACATCAGCAGAACGCACCCACTCATTGGGCATATTACCTACATCAATCTGCATTTCAATTTATGCACATTAATGGGCAGGACAACATCATTGCGGACATACTACCACACTCATCAGGCAAGTTAACTTCGGGCATGGAGGAGGAAGTAAACAAGAACAGATTTTACATACCGTTCCTGAAGGGTGTGCCATTTGAGACCATCATCAGTGACACTCTGCAAAATACAGGGAAAGAACAAAACAAAAACTTAAAAGAGAAGATGAGAGATAAAGATTCTCCGACGCTGTGTCACTATTATCTGCAGAGAAAAAATATATTATTTCACCGTAGGAATCCAAAGGGGTGAATATGGATATTATGTGTGTCGGAGGAACTGATAAATACGCTCATGTGGTAGACACACACTAGCTACTCACATTTTCGTCCAGGGAAGTTGCGCTAGCAAGCAAAGAATCAGTGTACTTCAGTTGTGTGGATCTGCGGGTGAGGAAGGTACTGTCAGTTGGCATGAAATACCGAAAAGCGAAACCTCCTTTCACAAAGAAAACTGTCCCCTTCTTACCATTTATCCATCAGGAATTACACCACATGGTCGTGTCAACCTCTGGGGGCCGACTCTGAGGACAGAAGTTGCTCTTCACTATATCCTCATAGTTTTCACGTAGTTTCGAAAAATGTCACAATGACACCCCTGAAAATGGCTAATGGAAGTTTTAGAAGGCATTCGTCATTAATTTCCTAGGTATAGTTGGGCACATAAGAGATGCGCGTGCTGAGAACTGTAAACAGCTTGTTTCAAAGAAGTGAAAGGGAATGTTACGTAGGAGAAAAATAAAGGGTATCTACGTTGATAAGTACCATCCACAAGCAAACCCAGACGGGAGAATCACGTGAGTGCTCAAATAGACATGTCACATATATTGTAACAAACCCCAAGACAGGGGGACGTGTGCAACAATAATTTCGAGTTGATGATGAAACAGGTCCATCGTAAATCACCTAATATGTCACCAACCAAAGCTTCTTGTAACTTTGTAGTCAGATACAAGACTTCATTTTTGTGAGATGGAGAGTTTTTCTTTATTTTCTGCCAACTGAACTAGAGTCCTGAAGAGTGTAGCCGATTGTATGCAGCCGACTGTATCGTTGTGTGGGAGTGATTTTATTGGTGTGGAGTGAGGACGATTTGTTGATTTTAAATTCTGCGTTACCATCGAATGAACTGCAGACGATATTATAAGATTTTCGTCCTACCAGCAGCTGCAAATTAAGCAGTGTGGTAGCCTATGTGATATTTAGTGTAGCTCTCAAATGGAGCTTTTGACAATACAGCTCTGAGCGACCTTGAATGTTTTGTTAATAGAAATTTGTTTTACTCTAGGTAGCGATGCTGCATACATTGGATTTCTCCACAGTACATGCCTCACTTAGATAATCGCATGAACAGAACTGTGGTAAGGCATTGGAAGCTTTTTAAATAGATAAATTTCTTTGGATAACGAGAGCTGCTTAAGATAAAGTTAATAAAACTGTTTGCATCAGGATTTGCACTCACTTTTCTGCAATGAAAACTATGTTTTGCTTTGCCTTGATTTGTGATGAAACAATGACATGTCAAGTGAAAGTCCATCTATTGAATTTCTAATGGCTGCACATACTGGTATTCCTCCTACTGTACACTCAAGGGGAAGATTTCATGTAAGGACTATCAGGTGCTGTTGTAACAGTGTGTATAGTTGAAAAACTTGCTAATTAAATCTTGTAGCTGTAGCAGAAGCCATTGCGTAATGAAGCAGATCCGAGAAGAGCCTCTCTCAGCGGGTGGAGTGATGGGTTTTCCCCTTCTCTGGGATGTCGCAGGTCAGCGATCGACCAGTATGCAACACACAAACTAGCAACTTGCATATGTGTGTTGTTATTTCCATGTCGATCAGCACAATATTAGTACTGACGAACAATGACACTAGTAATTTAAGCCATAAAGGTAGCCACCCTTTTACGGAAAAAGTACCTTCAGGCAATAAACAGTGTTACTGATCTGAGTTCCAGAGCGAGAGAACAGTTACTTGTATTCTGTTTATTAGACGAAAGTTAAAGCACTCCCATTTTCTGGAGAACAATTTTGTGTGCATATACGATTAATTTACACTCCTGGAAATGGAAAAAAGAACACATTGACACCGGTGTGTCAGACCCACCATACTTGCTCCGGACACTGCGAGAGGGCTGTACAAGCAATGATCACACGCACGGCACAGCGGACACACCAGGAACCGCGGTGTTGGCCGTCGAATGGCGCTAGCTGCGCAGCATTTGTGCACCGCCGCCGTCAGTGTCAGCCAGTTTGCAGTGGCATACGGAGCTCCATCGCAGTCTTTAACACTGGTAGCATGCCGCGACAGCGAGGACGTGAACCGTACGTGCAGTTGACGGACTTTGAGCGAGGGCGTATAGTGGGCATGCGGGAGGCCGGGTGGACGTACCGCCGAATTGCTCAACACGTGGGGCGTGAGGTCTCCACAGTACATCGATGTTGTCGCCAGTGGTCGGCGGAAGGTGCACGTGCCCGTCAACCTGGGACCGGACCGCAGCGATGCACGGATGCACGCCAAGACCGTAGGATCCTACGCAGTGCTGTAGGGGAACGCACCGCCACTTCCCAGCAAATTAGGGACACTGTGGCTCCTGGGGTATCGGCGAGGACCATTCGCAACCGTCTCCATGAAGCTGGGCTACGGTCCCGCACACCGTTAGGCCGTCTTCCGCTCACGCCCCAACATCGTGCAGCCCGCCTCCAGTGGTGTCGCGACAGGCGTGAATGGAGGGACGAATGGAGACGTGTCGTCTTCAGCGATGAGAGTCGCTTCTGCCTTGGTGCCAATGATGGTCGTATGCGTGTTTGGCGCCGTGCAGGTGAGCGCCACAATCAGGACTGCATACGACCGAGGCACACAGGGCCAACACCCGGCATCATGGTGTGGGGAGCGATCTCCTACACTGGCCGTACACGACTGGTGATCGTCGAGGGGACACTGAATAGTGCACGGTACATCCAAACCGTCATCGAACCCATCGTTCTACCATTTCTAGACCGGCAAGGGAACTTGCTGTTCCAACAGGACAATGCACGTCCGCATGTATCCCGTGCCACCCAACGTGCTCTAGAAGGTGTAAGTCAACTACCCTGGCCAGCAAGATCTCCGGATCTGTCCCCCATTGAGCATGTTTGGGACTGGATGAAGCGTCGTCTCACGCGGTCTGCACGTCCAGCACGAACGCTGGTCCAACTGAGGCGCCAGGTGGAAATGGCATGGCAAGCCGTTCCACAGGACTACATCCAGCATCTCTACGACCGTCTCCATGGGAGAATAGCAGCCTGCATTGCTGCGAAAGGTGGATATACACTGTACTAGTGCCGACATTGTGCATGCTCTGTTGCCTGTGTCTATGTGCCTGTGGTTCTGAAAGTGTGATCATGTGATGTATCTGACCCCAGGAATGTGTCAATAAAGTTTCCCCTTCCTGGGACAATGAATTCACGGTGTTCTTATTTCAATTTCCAGGAGTGTATTTCGAAAACTTAGGATTCACATGAACTGTTAACAATTTTTCACAACCAATTATTGTAAATATAACAATGTGGCAGATGCCACGATTTGGTGGAGCAACACGTGATAACATCTACTGTACTCTAAAAGGTAGTTGCTACACTGAAGAGCCAAAGAAGCTGGTGCACCTGCCTAATATCGCGTAAGGCCCCGGAGAGTACGCAGAAGTGCCCAGCACTGAAATCTGCAACAATCTGCACTTCTGTCATGTTGAACGATTCTCTTCAGTTATCATTGGTCCCGTTCTTGCAGAATCTTTTTCCGTTGTTTTTGCGGATTCGTGATATTCACGGTACAATCGTGAAATGGTCGTACGGGAAGATACCCACTTCATCGCTACCTCGGCGATGCTGTGTCCCATCGCTCGTGAGCCGACTATAACGCCACGTTCAGACTCACTTACATCTTAATAATGTGCCATTGTAGCAGCAGTACCGGTCTAGCAAGTGAGCCAGAAACTTGTCTTATATGGGCTCTGCCGACCGCAGCGTTGTAAGCTGCCTGTTTACATATCTCTGTATTTGAATACGCTTGCCTATACCAGTTCCTTTGGCGCTTCAGTGTAGAAAGGTATTGTATCCAACCACTGAGCCACCCCTATATTTGATTTTGAGATATGATTTTCGTTTTTTTTTTTTTTGTGCCACTTGTGATCTCAGATCAATATGTTATGTTATTTGTAAATAGTAGGGACTAATTAACAGACCTCATCCATCGTAAAGGGACATAGGGTATTAAATTAGATGGTGGTCGCTAATAGGTACTCAAGAACTATTATGTTAACAACATATGCTATATTGTCTCTAGGATTTGCTGCACATAGATCCTGCTTGTGTCATATTTATGCATATAAGCAATATTACTACTGCAATTTGGAGATCCCACGTGGAAGTATAGTAGTTAATGATTTCTCATCACTCTGTAAAGAAAAGTAGTGCTTTGTTCAATTTCGGTTAAATTTTGAGCAAAGAAAATTTAACCTTCATATATTTTAAAAAGAATTTTGTGACAATCATGAACCAAAGTCTGAGATAAGTGGACACTGGTCCTGGCAACAAGACTTTGTGTTATGTCACACAAAAATGTGATTAAGTCGATTAAGACTATGGATCTAGTGTTAATCCTTCACTGTGAACTCAATGACTGTTTGAATTTTGTTATGTGGAAAGGAGTTTAATTGCATTTTTTTTTTTACATTGCTGAGGCATCGTATCTCTGTACAAACTTGATATAGCATATTTATCCTCACATCATGGTGTTATTGTAAATCAAGCAGGATATACGATACCATACTATTTTCTACACAATGGTATATGACAGTCAGGAATCATTTTGGATTAGTTTGTTATTTGTATCAGTTAATTTCTGTGGTACCAAAACCAGATTAAGAAAGAATATTGCAATTTTTTGGGAAGAAGGGCGAGGGGATGATGTAATATAGCTGTTACATATCGAAATGTGTTGTTTCATTTTCAGCCACTATGTTATGGTTGTTATGTTCGGAGTATTTACTGTGCTTATTTAGTTGACAGTATTGTGTGCAGTATTTCTTTATGGGAAGGTGCACTACCAGTGTGGACTCAAATACCATATAGAATGTCAAATTAAACACATCTGCTGGCTCGGAAGATGATGGTTGAAGTGATCGCTATAGCAAAAATCTACTAATACCAGTATTGCTGGCCCCTGTTTTGATCACAACTGAGGTAGAATCTTCTTACACGTCGGTCTGGGCCCTGAAGATGGCACAGTAAAACGCTGAAGCTTGTAGTCAAATAAAATAAGCTTGGAAACTAGATGGCTGAAAGGTGTTTAATTTGACACCCTGTATCGAACAGACGAGCCCCTCAACCATCTCTAAAGAGTTGGACATACAGGGACAAGTTCCTTAGTGACACCAGATCTTGGTCTATGAGTCTCAATAGCAGGGACGAGCATCGCTGTGGATTTGAGCAGTTTAACAGAAGTGGAGCCGCGACCATTTATGTGCTTTTTTTGGTGAGAGTCGACACCTGTCCTCACTGATGCCAATGACCACTAAAATGCCACTGCTTTACCCAAACGGTAAGTGAGCATAGTATTTTGGTTAATGTCGTTCTTCAGGGCACCAAAGACATGGAAATCGTATAGGGAGGAATCGGCATTGAATTGAGGATGTGCAAGGATTTACCTACGAAACCTCTGTTGCATAGTGGATAGAACCTTGCTAAACTGTGGCTCCACCTTGATTTCTATTTCGAAATCCCTCAATTATCCTACACCATTCTCGTGGTCAGGTGACCTACAAATGATAACTGCTATCTTTTGCACACCTAAGCTGTTGTTTGCATTGTGACGACGTATCAGTAGGGCACAGTGTCCAAGAATAGCTGTCAATTATTTAATGTTCAAAGAAGAGTACGACCATTGCATTACTTCGTCTACTACAACACTAGTAGTAGTAGTAGTAGAGGGGTTTTGTGGGCGCACGACAGCAAGGTCTTCAGCGCCACTACAACATTAAACACGTTTATTAAGCAGTGCGAGATATTTCGATCTACCCAACGTCTCAACTTATGTTTTGCGGTTTTCGTCATAATCTACTTTAACTACGTTGCGCTGTCAGCAACATTTTATAGGAAGGTTTTATCATTACTCCAATCAAGGACAAACTGCACAGCTGAGTCATACCTATAACCACAACGACAAGCAAAGCGTTCCAAACCGAAATGTGTTATAATAATCACTATAAAATGCCAACCCAGTTTCTTTGTGTAGGCCTACCCATGAACTACATGTTGCAGACGACGGTGAACAAGGAAGGTCGAAGACGACATATGACAATTTACTTCGTGAGCAAGGAGCTGCAAAAACTACAGGCAAACCCGTCTGGGCACCAGCTGGTCACTCTTTGGAGAAACTGGGAATGTTGTCTGTATTTTGGGACAAAAAATGTCAGTAATACTGGACCAAATTTACGTCTTCAGTCGCCAGTGAAAAAAGATCTCTTGCCCTTACGTCGCCCACGGTCCGCTTATAGGCTGTAATATGTGTACCTTGTACAGAATCATTAAAATGTGTTAGAATCACCAGTACTTGTATATTCTGTTCTATGGGTTACAAGACTAGAAAATACGACAACTTTTAGTTAAAAATGTTTCAAATAGCTCTGAGCACTATGGGACTTAACATCCGAGGTCATCAGTCCCCTAGAACTAAGAACTACTTAAACCTAACTAGCCTAAGGACATGACACACTTCCATGCCCGAGGCAGGATTCCAACCTGCGGCCGTAACGGTCGCGCGGTTCCAGACGGAAGCGCCTAGAACCGCTCAGCCACAACGTCCAGCATGAAGAATAAAGATGTAGAATGTTATTTAAGTGTGTTCTATTTAAAAATATTTAATAGTTTTCACGTAAAATATGCGTAGGCATTACTTTTCGGTAAGCGGCATCAGGTTCTTCATGATTAAACGTTTCTAATACATATTCTGCTTTTTACAAGTGAAATAATTTCGTAGCCTTTGTTTTCAATACAAACTGGCAACATTGTTTGTGTTATCATATTCAACATGATGAGCTTCCCTGAACCACCGTTATGGTGTCGACTGTTCCAATGTTGTTGGGGTGTCGGAAGAGATTGTCGCGGCTATAGCCGTACCATGACAGGCGTGCCAAAATAAACACACGAAACTGTTTTGGAAATCTAAGGAACAGTAAACGGAAGGTTAAGATATCACTTAGATGAATGGCTGGAAGTAATGGAGTTAGTGTAAGTAACAATATGTATTAGGTGATGTGTCATTAACACACATCTTCCTGCCGCATCGGTCACGCGCGTGAATTATAGTGTCCTCACGACAAGTGTTTTGCTCTCTGCTTTCTAATCCGAGTATGGGCTGTTTCCCTAGTTAAGTGAAAAACATTTTGAGGAAGTTTTACCGCGCATTAGTTCCGTTTTACAATTTGTACTAACGGGATTTTGCAGAATAATCATTTGTATATAATTCATCACTTTTACGAATCAGGCATAATTTTCGTCGCTACTGTAGAAGATAGTGCGTGGCTATTTAAATACCGGAGTTGCGCGAAAAGTTGAAGTCAGTCAAGAAGGAGTTAACGTGGAAAGATATATAATGTAGTGTTTACATCCATGTTAAGCTTACCATAGGCGCATTGTAAAACATCCGCCGGCCGCGGTGGTCTAGCAGTTCTAGCGCTGCAGTCCGGAACCGCGGGACTGCTACGGTCGCAGGTTCGAATCCTGCCTCGGGCATGGGTGTGTGTGATGTCCTTAGGTTAGTTAGGTTTAAGTAGTTCTAAGTTCTAGGGGACTTATGACCTAAGATGTTGAGTCCCATAGTGCTCAGAGCCATTTGAAAGCCATTTGTAAAACATCAATTTTCCTAATTTCAATACTTGGAACTGAGCAGAAAGCAGTCACTCAGCCATTACACCGCAGTTTTTGCATGTGAGCAGAGGTTAGGAAAACAAAAATATGTGAAAGGCACCATCATTCCGTAAGGAAATATCCATCTCAGTTTGTGTCTTGATTTTACTTTTTCGGTCCGCCACATGCGGATTTGCTCACTAAATTTCTTTACATGAAGTGATGATCGTGTTCCCACTTACGAAATGAGTGATCATGTGCCATGTGTGGTGCCCTCACAGATAAAAAACAAATAAGAAAATATGATTATCCAATCAATGCGTCGAATAGAAAAGATATTGATGTATCGAGTACATCAAAGCTTTAAAACTACGTTTGCTCAATTCAGTGCTTCGGTACTACAAACTGAATATTTTAATAAGTCTATACATATTGTCTGCTTCTAGTTCACAATGTATCCATGCTCTTTTCATGAACTAGGAAATTTCCCGAGCAGGGTAAAAATAAAGACACGCAAATTCAGTGCGGCCGTGGGGCCAAGTGAGGAGAAAGTGCCGCTTCTAGAGAATGCAGGGCTCCTTGGAAGGCCGTGGGAGGAAAGGGGAGGAGGAAGAAGTGGGATTTATTGCGAGTCGCGGGCCACGGGCCTGCCGCCTGGAAAAGAGATATTGCGTGCCTCGGCCCCGCCGCCCCCCGCGGGCCGCCGTGCTTATGAGCTGTCGCGGCCTGTCTCTCTGTCCCCGCCTGAAGGGTGCCGGAGGGGGCGCGCTGCCGCCACGGCTCGCTACCTGTTTTGTCTCCGGCAGGCAATCTTTGATCATCGTCTAGGTTCCGTTCACTCGCTGGCGGACTGACGCCGGCACTTTGCTTATATTACCCACGTCTATGCACCACAAGAGAAGAGAGATTGTCCCAGTCATGAACCTGCCTCGCTGAGGAGTCGGTTACTCAGTTTCTGCTTCCGCTTCAACCAACGAGATTATTTTAAGAGATGGCCTACTTAAAACGACAAGTATCGAATTATAGTGTGTTGTAAATATAAAACTGAACAGAAGATCAATGGATGCAATTGACTCAGAGAAAGAAAGTGGTGTGTTCTGAAAAAATAAAATCGCTTTGAAAGGAAGATACGATTACAGGTTTGAAAACAAGGAAGGTATGATTGTCCACTGTGTTTAAGGAGTCATAATGACTCCAGTAGTACTAGGAAGGGTACACTGACATCTGATGCGAGAAGCCCAGACAATCGTAACTATTATAGGCGGGAAATAATATCTTCATTGTTGCAGGTGTTTCATATAGCAGCTGTTCGACACAAGAGTCTCGACTCTATTTTCATAAATTTTAGTTTAGAGAAACAAATACACAATTTAAGTTGAGGTCATGTTGACGAAAGTGATACTTAGAGCAAAATTGTGGTGTGCATACTGTAAGATCTTCAGTACACACACTATCAGATTATTTGACTTGGTGCTCTAACGAAGTAGGCGAGTTTCAGCAATATGTCTCGTAGTCTTATCGTGGCGTGTTTATCTTCCGCCATTAGGTCAGACGATAGAAATGCCACTTGCACCCTTACAGTAGCAGATTGACGGTAACCAACTTTAAACACAACTCGATTAATTTTCACACACATTTATTAAAAATAATAACAAGTGTAAAAATTACTTAACTTGGTTGAGGGTGCTATTTATAATTGACAATCTGAAGTTCCTTTGGTATTGGTATGTTAATCTTATTCTCACATATATCTCTGATACTTGACTAAAGTATCTATACATTTATCTTCATGGCTATGTACAGGAATATGGTAAATTTATTAGTCGCAGACTGAAACTTGACTATAGACGGGTACAGACAAATGTAGAACTCGTACAGACTGGTACAGACTTATGCAGACTGGTACAGACTGGTGCAGAAAAATGCAGACTGACTAATCGGAGGTGTGTACACTCGTTATAATACCTAGCGCATTCATTTATCACTGTGCGAGTGTGATCCATGAGGAGAAAAGGTTCTACGTTAGTAGCAATCTCATTGGCTACGTTACGTACCAATACGCAGATCGGCGGAAGAAGAATTTGGTCCGTCTCTATGGCAGCGCCATCTCGTAGTGCGGAGACGGACGAGCGCTGCGCCTGCGCTGTTGTGCTTAGCAGGCCGCGCTTTAGTGGGAAAGTTGTGTAGGCGCTGACTACGCGGAACTATGTACACAACAAAAATCTATTAAAAAATTCAGTTTGTTTAAATATAAAAATTAATGAAATATCATTAGATGTAATTGATCCACAGAGATACAGTCATATATTTTGATAATAGTAGCTCTGAAAACAAGGGAGATATCTCTTCAGTTGAAACATCCGGTCTGAGAGGCCGTCGTCGATGTATAAAATTTCTACCTGACGTTTCGTCTCCATCTGCGGGAGACATCTTCTAAGGTCGTCCGGCTACTGCCACTGAGGCTCAAGGTACTCTAGCATTTATAGCATGGAGGTAATAATAGAGGGAGACGCCGTGACGTCACAGCTGCGAAGCTATGTGAAGCCGAGGGTAGCCATCTCAATCCGACCAAAACATTGCTGCTGTAAGCTTGTGTGCATAGGCTTGTCGCTCGCTTTTGGAAGGATTTTGGGCTATTATGGTGACTTGGGTGGTGTTCGGATGTACGAATCGTTTGATTGTGATGCGATATAGAAGGGAATAACATTTCATGTGTAAGTTGTCTCGTTAAGTGTGATTTTACAACTTCATTGTGAATGAATGTGTGCTACATCGGTACTTGTACTATAGCGTGTTTTTCTCCTGTATGATTTTAGATTTCCTAAAAATGAAAGTCGGAAAGCTCTGTGAGAGAATGCCGTGAGGAGGAAGAATTGGCGTGCGTCTAAATGGAGCACTATATGTTCTCAGCATTTCCGAGAAGAGGACATAGACCGAACTTCCCTTTCAACTGTAAGGCTCCCAGAAAATGCTGTACCATCAGTTTTCCCTACACACCCAAAACATTTGCAAAAGGTATGTTAATTCAAAGAATTCAATTCTTAGTTTTCAAGTTCACGTTTCAGTATAATACGTACGTATCGTCGATAATCGAAGTGTTGAGTAACTCACTTTGTCTTCATCATGTACCAAATTAAAAGCTAACACTACATTAACTGGCGTAAAGTATAAGCCTAAACAGGACACTGCGTAGATTTGCCATTCTATGTACCGTATTTCAGTAAATATTGGTGGTAAGAACAGTGTTTCCCAGTAGTGTAGCGTAACTGAAATGTTCCAGTACGTACTACAAACAAGATGTATTTATGGGGCTTTGGAGGGAGGGTATAGCTAACTTAGTTTTCAGTTTCTATTATTTAGTTTGTGATACACGTTTATTATTGAATTAACAAAATTGTATCGTTTTCATTGAAGACTGGCTATTCGTAATATTACATTAAAAACTACTTTTAATCAGAAGAAACGCGGAATTTCGCCTTTGCGAGATTTTATTTTAAACAAAAACTTTGAAACAACCAATCTGATAACGTTACATGCGTATATGGTGCAATTAGCGACTGTAATACACGCAGCGCTATAGCACACTGGCAATGTTTTGGTCAGAGTGTCATGGCAGCGAGCCACGCCCCCATGGCTTCAAAACGTAGTACGGCTGGGATACTTAGCGTCATTTCCCCTTATCCTTACCTCCATGATTTATAGAGCGCATAGAGGGCACCACCATTCGTCACGTGATGCCGACGGTATGCCTATCCTTGGAAGGCGTCATCATTCTCGATTAAGAGTAATCGATTGTCATTCTGCTGGCGCAACGTCGACACCCATATTTTGTCTAACTTTAAAACTTCCTCTTTTATATTAAAATTTTTATGGTGTTTGTGAATCTCTATTGCTTCTCTATACATGCGCGCATGATAATGGGATGTTCATTCTAGAACGCTTGTCACATTAAATTTAATTTCGTGATTCCCATCTCGAAAAACATGCTCAGCTACGGCCGATTTTTCGACGTGTCCTAAGCGACACTTTCTTTTATGTTCGGCTAAGCCGGTGTTTACACTTCTTTTCGTTGTTGCAGTATATACTTGTCCACAAATGCATGGAATTTTGTATACCAC